>NC_088931.1:47570000-47725000 GCF_038396675.1 Hydra vulgaris
AGTTTCCAAGTATCATTTATTTAAAAATATTTAAGGTTCCAAGTATCATTTATTTAAAAATATTTAAGTTTCCAAGTATCATTTATTTAAAAATATTTAAGTTTCCAAGTATCATTTATTTAAAAATATTTAAGTTTCCAAGTATCATTTATTTAAAAATATTTAAGTTTCCAAGTATCATTTATTTAAAAATATTTAAGTTTCCAAGTATCATTTATTTAAAAATATTTAAGTTTCCAAGTATCATTTATTTAAAAATATTTAAGTTTCCAAGTATCATTTATTTAAAAATATTTAAGTTTCCAAGTATCATTTATTTAAAAATATTTAAGTTTCCAAGTATCATTTATTTAAAAATATTTAAGTTTCCAAGTATCATTTATTTAAAAATATTTAAGTTTCCAAGTATCATTTATTTAAAAATATTTAAGTTTCCAAGTATCATTTATTTAAAAATATTTAAGTTTCCAAGTATCATTTATTTAAAAATATTTAAGTTTCCAAGTATCATTTATTTAAAAATATTTAAGTTTCCAAGTATCATTTATTTAAAAATATTTAAGTTTCCAAGTATCATTTATTTAAAAATATTTAAGTTTCCAAGTATCATTTATTTAAAAATATTTAAGTTTCCAAGTATCATTTATTTAAAAATATATACAAAAAAGTTAAATGTATGCTTTATGAATATTTTTAATGCAGTGTCATTAGTTATAACATGTTTACAAGGAGTTTAGTTTTTTGTAAAAAGTAGATAAAAAGTAACAAAAACTGTGGGGGGGGGGGGGGAACTAATTTTTTTAATTTGAATAATTTTTTTAATCAAAATTCTTCCTTTAATTTCAACTTGTTTCTCGCGAACTTGTTCGTCATATAAATATAAATAAAATTTATTGTGTAATATTTTTTTCTAATAATTTTTTTTTTTAATTACTTTTTTTTTAATTGAGTAATCAGGCTTTTGGTGGGAGTAAATGAGTGCAAGAACAGAGAAAAGCTCTTCTAAGACAAACATGAAAAGCCACGAGAGCTGCTCCTCTAAACAGCTTCTTATGAGAGCTTTTGGTTTTTGAACAAGCTATCTGTTTATTCATTAAAAAAATTGCTTTTTAAATACAAAATTTGGTTTTATACATCCTACAAGCATGCTTGTAATGTTAATGTTACAAAAATATATACATAACAAGCGTCCTTTATTGCACCATAAATAAATTATTTAGACGAGTGTGTTGTCTTTGGCTTTTTACACTATCTATCCCACACCCTGAAAATCTGGGACCTAATGCTGAAAAAATGTGCCATCAAAATATTTTAAACCATGATTGTGTTTGTTATAAAGTTCCCATAACATCAAAAATTAAAATCATAGTTTGAAATCCAACAGAGGTATTTTAATTTTGATATTTTGTGCAGAAAGTTAAATTTGACAGTTGTTTAATGATAGATATAACCTCCAAAAAGAGTTTGACAAATGTTGTGTTGATAGAATTATTATTGAGAAGTGTTTTTATGGCCAATATGTTAGTTGAAATATAATAAATAATATAATATGTTAGTTAATAAGAAATATAATAGATATGTTAGTTAATAAGAAATATAATAAATATGTTAGTTAATAAGAAATATGATAAATATGTTAGTTAATAAGAAATATAATAAATATGTTAGTTAATAAGAAATATAATAAATATGTTAGTTAATAAGAAATATAATAAATATGTTAGTTAATAAGAAATATAATAAATATGTTAGTTAATAAGAAATATAATAAATATGTTAGTTAATAAGAAATATAATAAATATGTTAGTTAATAAGAAATATAAAAAAAATATGTTAGTTAATAAGAAATATAATAAATATGTTAGTTAATAAGAAATATAATAAATATGTTAGTTAATAAGAAATATAATAAATATGTTAGTTAATAAGAAATATAATGAATATGTTAGTTAATAAGAAATATAATAAATATGTTAGTTAATAAGAAATATAATAAATATGTTAGTTAATAAGAAATATAATAAATATGTTAGTTAATAAGAAATATAATAAATATGTTAGTTAATAAGAAATATAATAAATATGTTAGTTAATAAGAAATATAATAAATATGTTAGTTAATAAGAAATATAATAAATTTGTTAGTTAATAAGAAATATAATAAATATGTTAGTTAATAAGAAACATAATAAATATGTTAGTTAATAAGAAATATAATAAATATGTTAGTTAATAAGAAATATAATAAATATGTTAGTTAATAAGAAATATAATAAATATGTTAGTAAGAAGTTAATAAGAAAAAGAGTTATAAAATAATTCAGCATTTCTATTTAATATTTAAACTTTTGAGTGAAATAATTTTTTTAGGAAAAATTTTAAAATAACTTATTATGGATACTTTATGGTATACAGTATCACTACTTCAAAAAAAATAGATAAGATTTTCCATCATCATTAGGGTCATTTTCGGGGTGCTTTTTTCATACAGATTAAGCAAACAGATTTTCTGCAGTCTTCATGGTTTTTAACAAGCGTAAGCATGATGGAAAACAAATTTTTTGCGTGTAGAAATAAAATATATTTTACATGGACATACAGAATGAGTAAATTTTCTTAGCTCAAAAAAATCGATTGAAGTTCCGGATAGGCTCTATAAGTACTATACAAAATTTGGTGTGATCAATTATCACTTTGATAATGAAAAACTTGTAGAATGTTTTATTTCTTGGAGGTTTCTTTCTTTCTGCACAAAATATCCAAATTAAAATATCTCTGTTGGGTTTCAAACTATGATTTCACTTGTTGGTGTTATGAGAACTTTTTAACATACACAATCATCGGTTAAAGGGATTTTGATGAGATATTTTTTCAGCATTAGGTGCCAAATTTTTAGAGAGTGATCCATTTACTTATTAATAACATTACATATTTGATTAAAAAAATTGACAAAGAGCTATAATAGTTTTTACTGCTTATAAAAAATATTATTTTATATTTTCTTATTGTAGTAGAATGCAGGCATTTTAAGAATTATTATAACATTTAAAAATTCCACAATAAAAGTGAATAAAGTATTAAAGTAATTAATATATAAAATAAAAATTCATTACATAAAATAAAAATTATTATGCAATAATTTAGACTGTAAAAATTTTATAATTATCAAATTGTCCAATCTAATCAAAAACATTTGCATTTAAATCAACACTCTTTTTAAATTTTTTTTTTGCAATAACCATGTCTTTTAAAACCAATTCAGTTTATTATGCAATTATTATTTTTTTTAAATGAATTTGTGTTTTTCATTTTAGTTACAATGATAGTTATACTTTTGAGAGAAAAAATTATACTTTTGCAAGAGGCGTAAATTGCTCCTGTAAACTGTTTTAGGGGAGTGTGGGCAAGAGCGAGAGCTAAAGTTCTCGCTTCCTGCAGAGGCCTGAGTAATTATTTTTGTAATTGTTTGCTATGAGAAATTGTTTAAATAAATAATTCTGCTTTTGCAAAATGATAACTAAAAAAACTTTTATGCTTATTTTATGATTAATTGCGCAAATATCAAATGTAATTGTCATGTAAACTTTTTTACGTAATCGTCATTCAAACTTCATAAGTGATCTTTATAATATTAATTACTTCATTATCTTACTGCTTAAATGATTTCTTTAAACTTGTTTAAATATTTAAAAATGATAAAAAATGGCTTACGTGAAATGGCTTACTGCTTATGTTAAATTGTATATATATATATATATGTATATATATATATATATATATATATATATATATATATATATATATATATATATATATATATATATATATATATATATATATATATATATATGTAAATTATGTTAGTGTATTTTACAAATAGTGCTCAATGTTCTTAAAGAACAGAGCAATAATAAATAAATTAGTAAAAAACACTTATCTAACTCTCCTATCTAACCTCTAAACGCGTTTATGAAGATGCCCTTAAAAAAAGTGGCTTTCAAAATTTCGAGCTAAAATTTGAAAAGAAAATTGCAAAAAAGCCTAATAGAAATAGAAACATAATTTGGTTCAACCCCCCGTACAGCAAAAATGTTTCAACAAATATAGGTAAAATTTTTCTAAAATTAGTAGACAAACATTTTACTCCCTCTAATAAATTACATAAGATTTTTAACAGAAATACCATTAAAGTAAGTTATAGTTGTACAAAAAATTTAGAAAGAATTATAAAAGGCCACAACTACTCGTTAATTAATAAAAATGAACATATAAAAGAAAAAAACACTGATTATTGTAATTGTAAACAAAAAGTAGATTGCCCTCTAAATGGAAAATGCCTTTCGAAAAATGTAATTTACAAGTGCATTGTTTCCTCACAAAACAACCCTGATAAACAATATATTGGCTTAACCGAGGGGGAATGGAAAAAACGTTATGCCAACCACAAACAATCGTTTAAACACAAAAAATATTTAAAAGAGACTATGCTGTCAAAATATATTTGGGATTTAAAAGAAAAAAACAAAAATTTTAATTTACAATGGTCTATTCTAAAATCTGCCCCTGCCTATAATAACATTTCCAAAAAATGTATGCTATGTTTGCAAGAAAAATTTGAAATAATTACTCATTTAAATCAAGAGAATTTATTAAATAAAAAATCTGAATTAATTTCTAAATGTAGGCACGAAAATAAATACCTCTTAAAAAATTATAAAAACAAATGACCAAATTAAACTATCCCCATTCCAAAGAAAATTATTTCATAATTACTTTCTGTAACTTCCCGTTAACAAAAAAATATAGTAATTAAACATTTTTTATAATAGTTTATAACTTCCTGTAAAATATTTTTTTCTATAAACTGAATTTTTTTTTGAGGTTTAGTAACTCTTTCTGATGATTCAGCAATGGTGAAACTTCAAGTCGAAGATAAAAGTTAGATAAGTGTTTTTTACTAATTAATTATTGCTCTGTTCTTTAAGAACATTGAGCACTCTATTTGTAAAATACACTAACATAATTTACATATATATATATATATATATATATATATATATATATATATATATATATATATATATATATATATATATATATATCTGTGTGTGTGTGTGTGTGTGTGTATGAGTCCAGCATGTTTTATTGTTGTAATATACAGCACTTGGAATTAGAAAAAATGGCAATAAATTGCTGGCATTAACTATTTTTGGTCAGCAAAAAAATTTTAATACAAAGATTTCACCATAAAACATAGAAACAAGGTCGGCAAAAAATCACTGACCTTAAGACTTTTAGGTTGTCAATTAAGTCTGCATTGTCAAATGACAACCCTAATTCCAAGGGCTGATATTGATAGTATATTTGCTGATATTGATATATGATAGCTGATATTGATAGTATATACAAGAGCTGATAGTCATTTTAATGAAAATCTATAGAAATAAAAAAAGTTCAGGTGATTTTATATTGAATATATACAAATATATAGAGGAACCTTTAAAAGATTATCATGTTCTTGGTTCACTTGAGGAGTATAATGCTAGAAGAGGAGTCAATCATATTGATGATGTTACATTTGTTCCTTTTGAGGAAAAGTCTATAGAAGTAGCAGAAATTCAGGTGATTTTACATTGAATATATATATATATATATATATATATATATATATATATATATATATATATATATATATATATATATATATATATATATATATATATATATATATATATATATATTTATATATATATATATATTAGGGCAGTTCAGCTTCAGTTGACAAAAAATGAAAGTCAACCAATTGCAGAGGCACTTTGATATTTATGTTCTTTTGACCTATAAAACAAAACTATGAAATATTGTTGAAATTAGAAAATATTTGTAACTGCCTCATGGGACCTAAAGTTTGCAGATTTTTTATTTTTGTGCTTGATTTTAAAATTATTTACTTTTATACCTATTTCCAAGAGCTAATTAGTAATTGCTATTATTACCAACAAAGAATTTGTATTTAGTATTTATTTACTTACTTATTAGTTACCAAAGATATTTGATCACAAATAAAAACAAAATAAACAAAAAGGTGGAATCTAGACTGCAGACAGCAATGTTAAAACAAGTATGTTAAAATAAATGAAATAATGCAAAACATTTTTTATTTACTTATAGTTACCAAAGTTAAGATTATAGAACTAATGTAAACCAAGTGGTGGTTGGCAGACAGCAATAATGGCTGAAACAAGATCAAAAACTTACATTTATTTGATTGGGGAACCAGAACCATATTTTAGTGGCAGAGTTTTACCCACAAGTTTGGAAGTTTGAAGAATATATATTTTTCATCATAAAAGAACAGTCAAACTCTAAAAGATGCCATAAAAACTGAAGTCAAGCAGTTGTATGAGATCTGGGCCAAAGCTAGTATTCCAACCGCCGAACATAGAAGTATTGTTCGTAAAACTAAAGTTTTATTGGAAAGATACAGAAATATTTTAAAGAACAAGAGTCGTGGTGGGCCAGCACAGCAGGCAAAAGAAGATTTTCGAACTCAGTAAATTGTCTTTTTGATATTGCTCACCATGATGCATTGAAACTGATAAAATAGAAGAAGATCAAATATTTCTTGCAGACCAACATTCAAAAAGAAAATATGCATGGGAGGTGTAGATGGAATTTTGGCAAAAAAGAAAAAAAGTAAAGAATTAAGAAGGCAAAAGGAAGTTCAACTTGGTATCAAAGAAGAGGAGAGAAAGAGAAAATCCAAAGAATGTCTGGAAATAGAAAAAGAATTATCATCATCATCAGATAGTTCAAGTGAAGCAGACAATGCTATATTTAGCGATGAAGACTATATGGTTCAACAACATAACAATTTTGTTGAGGAACGTTTTCAGGAGAAATCTCCATGAACTTCTAAACGTGCAAAGGTATCTGCTTTAGATGTTATTCCTTCAGCACTTGCATCTGCACTTGATCGTACAAATGTAAGTGACAGAAAAGCAGCATATATTTTAACAACAGCCATCCAAATGTATGGTGATGGTGATATATCAAAACTACCAATATCTTGTTGTAGCATTAGAAGAAGCCTAATAAAGCATCATTTTCAACATTATGCTAATGTTAAGGCAGCCTTTAGTTCGGAGGGACCTTTGCTTATTCATATTGATTGAAAAATTTTGCCAGCAGCTTCAGGATGGCCTTAAAAAGTTGATTGCCAGGCAATTCAAGTTTCAGGATTAGGAACAGAAAAACTGTTGAGCTTATAGCAAATGCAACAATGTTTGTCATTTCTGATTGGAAAAATCTTTTGACACTATGACATCAAACACTGGTCGACTAAATGGTGCATGCACAATTTGAGAAAGAAAACTTGAAAAAATCTGCTCTGGTTGGCATGTCGTCATCATGTGCATGAAGTTCTGTGTGGCGATGTCTTCAAGGCAGTTTTCAGTCCATCCTCTGTTCCAAATGTGTTGTTGTTTTGTTGATTTCAGGAATATTGGCCACACATAGATCAAGAAACATATACAGCTTGCACCAATCATCGTTAAAATGAAGAACTTAAAGAATTGAAGAGAGATGTAGTTGATTTTATTTTAGGAGTGTTGAATGGAAAGGCTGGAAATTTACCCAGAGAAGATTATCGTGAACTTTTAGAACTTACTTTGATCTTTCTTGGAAATATTCCACCTCGAGGCATATGGTTCTGAGTTCCTGGTGCTTTTAACAATGCAAGGTGGATGTCTAAAATAGTTTATGTTTTAAAGATTTTTATATTTCAAACTCAATTTAAGCTAACCAAAAATGAAAGTTCAGGGTGCTTGGAATTTGGTTTGTTTGTTGCTCTTATCTATGTAAAAGCATGGATAACCTGCTATTAATCATGTGATGCTCCATTCAACGATTTAAATCTCATAAAAGCATTAACAAAGTACATTTCAACAACAAAAGTTATCTCAACAACTGCGTTGAAAGCAGTGAGTTTCCACTTATGGTATCTTGGAGAAGAACTAGCACCGCTTGGTCTGTTTTCTGATCCAGTGCCTGTTATGACGAAAAAACTTATGTTAGCAAAATTGCAAGATCAGATTGCAGACAATCAAGAACTCGATTGTCGATCAATCTGATACACTGGAACTGAAGATCTAAGTGCAAAACCTCTGGAGTATTTTATTGGACCATCTTCATGTTTCTTTTTTGATGCCTTACAGCTAGACATGTCTTTTCTGAAGGAGGATGTTAAGAAATGGTTAAATATTCCAAATTATCAGGCTACCAAAAAAACTGTTAAGGCACTAAAAGTTGTCAATGATAGTGCAGAAAGAGGAAATGCTCTAGCCGCTGCATTTAATTCTACAATAACAAAACAGGAAGACCAAAAACAATATTTGTTTCAAATGGTGGAAAGTCATCGGCGAAGATTTCCTAATCCAAAGAAATCAGCGTTACTTTTAGATGTTGGTTGTAACTGAACAGTTAACTAAACACATGGAACAAACAGTGAAAACTGAACAGTTGGAAATGGAAAAGTATTAAAATAAAACTTCGTTTTAATTTACTGTAAAGATATAAAATTTGTTGCTCATTTTTTATGTCAATAAAAAATAAGCAATATTATTTTTTTGGAATATTCTTAAAAATTATTAAAAATGCTGAAATTTTGAGGTCGATGAGGCAGTCATCTAGGGGTTTTAATGCATACCTTAACTAAAGGTTTAGGTTTGTTAAAGTACGATTTAGAAATAAAAGACATTACATTTTATATTTTCATTTTTTTACATTTTGTTTTGTATTTTTCTTTTTCTATTCGATTTAAAGCCAGCATTTTAAATCTTGAAACTAAAAACAGAACAAAAAATTTTTTCATTTCAGACAAATCAAAGAAATGCTTTGAATAATTGGATTAAGAAGATGTCAGAAAGAAAAAAATTACAGAAACATCTTTCTGGTAAATGTTTTATATTTATAGTGTAAAATATTTATTATTACTTATGATATTTTACTATTTTTGTAATAGCTATATATAATGGTATTTATATAAATAATAAAAAGTAATAATTAATAATGTAAACAATGAATTAAAGATAAAAAGTATGTATAGTGATGTGTGTCTTTATAGTAATCATAATTTTGTTTACTTCTAAAAACTCAGTTGATCAATATAGAAACTCAGTTGATCAATATAGTTTTATTGTTTGTTTAATTTTTTTGCATAGAAGTTTTATGAGTTTATTTTTTCCTTTAAAAATGTAAAAAGTCTGAGTTTATAAAAATATAAAATGTAGACAGTCCATGAGTTTGATTTTTTTATATGCAGAAAGTGCATGAGTTTTTATATGTAGAAAGTCTTATAATTTTTTCATATGTAGAAAGAGTTTATTATTTTTTTATTTGTAGACAGTCTATCAGTTCATAAAGATAACTTGGTCATGGGACAAAGTGATCAATTTCGCAGTGTTCAAGAACATCGGTATTATTAGTTTATAATCGTAATGATTTAAAGACCGAAAAGATTCAGATTTTTATTGGTGGCAGTTTATTTTTATCATTTATTGAAATCATTTGAGAATTTTAATTTATAGTTTATTGGAAATTTTTTTGCAGTTTTTTCAAAAATATCTTTGTGTCATGCTAGGTATTATGTTGTTATGCTCTCTCCAAATTCATATATTATAAATTTCTGTGTGTCATACTAAGTACTAGTTTGTAATGCTCTCTTCAAATCCATGTAATATAAATCTCTGTGTGTCATGCTAGGTATTAGTTTGTTATGCTCTCTCTGAATCCATATAATATAAAGCTGTTGTGGTTATTTTTGTATATTGTCATTCTACTATTAGATATTATCTCTCTATTATTATCTACATACTCTATATGGTTATTGTTATTGCTACTATATCATCACTTTGTTATGCAATGTGTTAATCAGTCTGTGTTTAGCCTGTTATATGGACAATACCCAATTAGGTGTTATTAGGGAATTTTTCCAAGCACTCATAAACTTGCGAAGCAAGAGCAGCATAAATATTTTTTTTTTGCAACTGCAATTGCATCCATGTACTGGATTCATGATTTTCTCAATTAAAGGAAACAGCCATAACCTGGTTTACACTTTGACTACTACTTAGGTTTTTATAAATCTATTATTTATATGTATATTATGTATTTGTTATCTATCTATATCGTTAATATTTCATTTTTTTATATCTATTATATATATATATATATCATTAATATTTCTTTTCAAAATTAAATAATTAAATCAAAGCATTTTTTTGTAAACTCTTTCCATTCTTAACTATTAGATTGTAAGTTTTATTGATTTTATAGTATGATTATTGAACGTGCAATGCCATTTTTAAACAGCGGGAAGGGAAGTATGCATTAAATTTTTATTTACATTTTTAAATACCTTTTTTATTATTTGTATGTTCAAAAATTATTATATTTCTTTATACAACTATATTTAATTAAAATATTGAGAGCTGGTAGTGAATTTTTATAATTTTTTTTAAAAGATTGAGTTGGCAGTGAATTTTTAAAATTTTTTTTAAAGATAAAGACAAAAATAGATTTTTATAATTTTTTTTTTAAAAAGATAAAGACATTAATAAATTTTTATACACTTTTTTTAAAAGATCGAGTTGGTAGCGAGTTTTGGAAGCAGACTGAATTTTTGAAAAAAAATCAAGATATTAGGTGAGTTTTCAAAAAATCAAGATATTAGGTGAGTTTTCAAAAACATCAAAAAAATCCCAAAAAAAAACCCAAATTTGTTTGGGCTTTTTTAAGGTGGGCTTTTTTTCTTTTTTTTTTTTGGTTGGATTTTTTGCTAACCCTGATATGGTGTGGGGCAGAGTAATATTAACATGTTTTCTGATCTACATAAATTAAACATGTTTTCTAATCTATTATACTTAGTTATTTAATTTAACAGTGTTTAATACAATTTAATATGTTACGATTTATTTAATTTAACAGTATTGAATACATTTTATTACAGCTAATAGTTACTCTACAATAAATTTATAATTTACTAATTCTCTACTTTTTATTGTTAGCATAACACTAACTAAAGAGGAGAAAGGAAACTTTTCCCCACTTGAATATATTGGATTATCTTCTCATATAAAGGAAGAAATGGCAACTCAAGAAAAAAATACAACACGCTCAAATAAAGTTCATTTTGCATGGTCAAAATCATTTTATTTCAAAAAAAGGTTGGAAGAACTGCAGAGTGCTATTAATGAAATGAATCTGTATGAACCGGTATAAATTTTGTTTAAATACAAAAAGTTATAAACACAATAAAATATTTTAATAACATTGTTAATACTTAAATATAATCCTATTTCTCTAATAGTTTTCTTAATTATATATGAACTTAGATGAAATTTAACTTCTCCAGCTTATATTCTTTTATAAAAAAAACTTTCAGTTTTTTTTTTGCAAAATTTAAACTCTTATATATAAGGGTAATTTGAAAGTAATTGTACTGCAAAGCACAAAATCAAATAAACAAAGTTTAATTTTCTAAGAATATAAAATAAAAAATTTGCAAAAAATTTGCAAGACACTGATAAAGAATCACTTTTTTAAAAAATGACTAATAAATATGCAATTTGACCCCGGAAATAAGTAAGATGACCCCGAAAATAAAAAGGGTGACCATGGAAATAAATAGGGTGATCCTGAAAATGAATGAGATGACCCTAAAAATAAATAAGGCAATCTTGGAAATAAATAAGGGGACCCTGGAAATAAATTGTAATCTTGTAAAAACTCTTGTAGAGGCTGAAAATTAAATTTTTGAAAATATATTATATGAAGGTGGTTAAGATTTTGTATTTTTACTGCATTCAAAAATTCTTATAATTTAGCTGCAGAAAAAAATTCAGAAGTTGAACACATATCAAGAATGGCATTTACTTAATATCAAAAATTTATATAAGCCTATGTACAATAATTAACTATAGACTATATATTTTTGCTACTATAAGCCTATGTACAATAATTAACTATAGACTATATATTTTTGCTACTATAAGCCTATGTACAATAATTAACTATAGACTATATATTTTTGCTACTATAAGCCTATGTACAATAATTAACTATAGACTATATATTTTTGCTACTATAAGCCTATGTACAATAATTAACTATAGACTATATATTTTTGCTACTATAAGCCTATGTACAATAATCAACTATAGACTATTTTTGCTACTATAAGACTAGTAATTATGGGCAAACATATAAAATACAATTATTTTGGGTTTTTATCATGTTTTATAAGACTTTTATAAGATCACAAACAAATTGTAAAAAGAGTAATAAATATTATAGTTAAATGTATTTAACTTCTAATTTTAAAATCTCATTTTCAGTTTGATCTTACTTCTTAATATCACGATGTTAATTTGATTAAATCTTTGTTTTAGTTAAGAGCTAATCTTCTAAAGAAGTTTGAGTATTCTTTATGTTGCTTATACAATTTGTCACTTCATAGCATCTATATATTTGTTTTCGCTATATTTTAATGATAAAATTGTTGTGGACTATAATTTGTGTATACTTTTTTTCCCTTGAAAATAAATCTTTGTTCATTCTAATCATCTGATTGATTTTCTTTTTATTATTTATCCAAAATTTCTAACATTCCATCTTAAATCTAATAACTCTATAACAATAGGCACCAGCAATTTTAAACTTTTTTTAGTAAAATCAATTGCTTCAAGCTTACCTTTATTAGACTATAAAACTATAATTTGAAAATTTTGAAAGTTGCAAGTCTTTCCAATCCTATCTTATTTTAATTTAATTTTTTTTACATATAGTTCATTATGAAACATAAACTAGAGTGAGTTATAGTTAATGAATTTTTAAAACATGTGTTGGTATTAAACATTTTCCTTTGTACTTTCATATATAATAAAACGTAAATAATTTATTTTTTAATTTTTATAATTTTTCAGACATGTTTGGGTCTTGTAAAAAATGGGAAGTTTTACATAAAAGCCACATGATTAGATGAACTTATGTAAATAAAACATTTATAAAAAAAATGTGGTTTTAAATGTTGCAATTTATTTGGGTTTAAATTATTTATTATTGTGATATTACTATAGACAGTTAACAAAAAAAAATTCTGTTAATTTTGTTTTTAAGTTAGAAAAAATAAAATTCATCATTTTAGCTTGAAAATTTTAAATTAATGGATAAAAAGTAATAAACCTCTGGAAGGTTTTAGTTTTGTTTACATTTACTTGTTTTTAATGACGTTTTTCTTTGCAACTCTTCAAAAATGGTGTCTTTAAAGTGGTTTGTTTTTGTTAATATTTCAAACCACTTTAAATCTACTTCAGCTTGAAACAACCTAATACCAAAAATTGCTGGTACCTGCTCTGACAATCAATATTTTTTTCAATCTTCTTGTTCTTCAGCTGACTTGCTAAATGCTGTGACTGGAAGATTTTATTGTGCATTAGATGGAGGTGGCAAGGGCTATTACTCTTGATATATCTAAAGCTTTGGATAAACTTTCGCATGCTAGACTTCTCTACAAGGTTGCTTTATATAGTGTATCTGTAAAAGTTTTTGAGATTATCAAATCATTTCTTTATAACTGCTTTATTAAAGTCATTCTTGTAGGGCAACACTTTTCTTCATTTCCAGTAACTTCTAGTGTATCTCAAAGTTCTATCCTTTGGGCTTTCTTTTTTTTTTTAAATATCTTCGCTTCCAACAAGGCTGCAAGCAACCACTAATTAAATTTGGAAGTTACTGGAAGAGAAAAGATGAAGATTGTAGAGCAAGATAACGATTGACGGATAATTTAAAGGATTGCAAATGATATGAATCAGGAAAGCAAAATGAAGGAAGAAAATTCCAAAGAACTGATGTTCGAGGGAAAAAACTAGGCGATTAAGCGTTTTTGGAGCACTTAGGAACAGTCACAGAAAAAGGATGAGACTTAATTGAATGACAACTAATAAAAGAATGAATTTTAGTAGATGGCACAAGAGACGCTAGCTCTTTAGAGCAACGATGTGATAATGATTGGAGGTTGGCTGCAAGAGCAGGTCCAACTATGTTTACAATGCGTTTTTGCACCTTGTCTAAATGAGAAAGGGCATCATTAGAAGATCCACCCCAGATATGGTAACAGAATTCCATACTAGACCGGATTTGAGATTTATAGAGATAGAGAATAGAATCCAAAGTAAGAAAGTGTCGAGCTTGATAAAGAGATGCAACCTTAGCAGATGCTAATTTTGCAACTGATTTGATATATGGTTTCCAAGAAAGATTGGAAGTAAGAGTTAATCCTAGAAGATGAAGAGTAGATGACTCATTAAGTACATCACCGTTCATAAATATGGGAAGATCTAAATTATTGCGATAACGATTGGCTGAAAAAAATTGAGTTTTATATCTGTATCGAAGTTTACCAGCCACTGTGGGCCCCATGCTGTAGTAGAAGTGAGATCTTTTTCAAGCTCAAATGCCCCCTCCAAGCAATCAGAGAGTGTTGGTTTCTTATCACAACAAGAATAAATGGTCGTATCATCAGCAAACAATGCCACCTTAGATGTGAGAATATCTGGAAGATCATTAATGTAAATTAAAAAGAGTATAGGGCCAAGGATAGAACCTTGAGGAACCCCTGAAGTTACAGAATAAGAAGAAGAGTGCTGTCCATCGAGGACAACTTTTATGCTACGATTGGAAAGGAAGGATTCAATAATCTTAAAGATGTTGCCAGATACACCATAAGAAGAAAGCTTATGGAGAAGACCAGCATGCCAAACTTTATCAAAAGCTTTTGAAATGTCAAGAGCGATGGCCTTAACCTCTCCACCTTTATCTAATGCACGATAAAATCTATCTGTTATTACTGTTAGCAAATCAGTTGTAGAACAAGAAGATCAAAATCCATATTGATGGTCAGAAAGTAAGTTATTAGATTCAAAATAAGAAATTAAGTGTTTGTTAATTAAAGACTCAAAAACCTTGCTTATGATAGGAAGAAGACTAATGGGACGTTAGTTAGACGAATCAGATCGTTCTCCAGAATTTTTGAAGATAGGGATAACAGATGCCGCTTTCCAGCAGGCTGGAAAACAAGACTCTGATAAGCACTTGTTGAATAGTTTTGAGAGTATAGACAACAGCTCCGGAGAACACTTCTGCAAGACAATAACAAGTATGTTGTCCGGGCCACAAGCTGTACAAGATTCTAGGCAGGAAATCACTTTAGGTACAGAAGCTGGAGTGATACGAATGTCAAGCAATGGATCAACCTGTTTGTTGGCAATATCAGGTAGAACACAACTAGTGGAATCAAGAGATGATATTGATGAAAAGTTTTTAGCAAACAATTCAGCTTTGTCTTTAGGTGAGGTGACAAAGTCTGAACTATACAAGAGAGGTGGAATTAAAGATTTGCCCTTATTATTAATACTTAATATTAATACTTATTATTGCCCTTATTATTAATACTTAATATTAAAGATTCTTCAGAAATCGCGAGAGCCTAAATTTTGAGATGAGATATGAGATTTCATGACCTGAGAATAGCGGGCTTTGGCGTTAGACAAAACCTTTTTACAATGGTTTCTAGCAATAATAAACAGACGTCTGTTTTCTGGAGAGTTGTTTTGCTGATAAATATCCATATTTATCATAGTTTTGCTGATAAATATCCATATTTACTTCCAGTAACATAAGCTTGCAGTGACTTGTAAATTTTAACTCCAACAAACTCAATTATTTATTAATAAATGGTAACTCTCTCACTAAGTTCTGTTCTATATGTCTTCTTGGATTATCATTTACTACAGACCTCTTATGGAAACCATAATCCATCCACAAAAAACCATATAATCAGTTAATTGCAAAGTTAGCATCTTGCAATCATTGCAATCATCTTGCTCTGATTAATTTTAATTTTTCTAAAAGATGTATGCAGGTTTAATGAATGTTTAAACTTCATTTTTAAATTTTTTAAATGGATCAAAATAGAAGTTTGCTAAAAAAATTTAAGTAAACAGAATACAAAATTAATTCAAAAACATGGTTTCAGCATGCACTCACATAAATTTTTTTTAGTGTTCTGAATCATCTTTGCAGAAATACTCCTCAAACCTAAATTTGATGTCTTATCTTATTTTTTATGTTTGTTATTGTTTTAGTTAATGGATGGTCTAGAAGTTGTTGGAAATTCTTTAAATGCTAGTTTAGAAGCTAAGTTACAAGAAAAAAATATCAATGTTTCACATCCAAGCCTCAAAATTAATTGCAATGAAGAAATAGTTAGCAAAGATTTGTATGTAAAGCATTCTTTAACAAATTTAACAGCTCAATTTCACCTTTTTTATAATGACATATCTTATCTGCATTTTTATAATGACATATCTTATCTGCTTTTTTATAGTGACATCTTATTTGCTTTTTTTAAAAAAATAGGCTTGAAAATATTTCTGGTTCAATTTATAACATCAATAGTCAGAAACCAATCTCTGGTCCATCCCTCCTCATTAATGGCCAGTGTGCAAAATATGTTGGTTCTTCACTAAAGGAGTATAGTGCTGGAATCACAATAAGACTCTTGTTTGAGACAAAGGTTAATAACTGCCAGACAAGTACTATGAACATTATCAACCAAGGAACAACATCAGTGTACTTTAATTGGAAGGTTTGTGTTAAGTTTTTTTCTGTTTTTTTTTCTTTTTGTTTTAATATGTTTCAATAGCTTAACCCAAGCTTTGTTGTTGTTTTACATAATAAAATAAAGATTTTAATATAGGTATTTTTTAAGTTTGTATATATATTTTTTAAGTCTGTTTAGGTTAAATTACATGGGATGTTTATGGCTTTATTGTTGGTTATTTAAGTGTATTATAAGATAGTTTAAGGTTTAGTATACAAAGTTTTGAAGTGTTTTAATTTTTCTTTTTAATATTTAGAAATTAAAAGAGAAAGATCCTTTTGGTTTAAAAAATGTTAATTCTAAACAGAAGTTTTACTTTGACATTCATCATGGTATTTTTTTTTTTTTTTTTTTTTACAAAGCATTTTTTTTTTGTATTTATAAAATGTAGAAATATAAAATATGAAAGTTTTAAATCTTTGAAAGATACCAATAATATTTATTTTAATTATAAAAATGGTTACAAATAAATTTAATAATTACATATATTGGTTTAAATTTGTTTTTATAGATAGCATTTTTAGACATTTTATTTTTGGTGTGTAAATTCAGTTTCATTTAAAACTATTTCCAAACAGATAAAACATTAATATCAACAATATTTGCCTGTAAAATGTAAATTATATTTCAATGTACATTTTCAAAAAAAATATTTTATGAGTTTTTAATACCTTTCTGAGTTTGAGCTTCATTTAATTATTTATAACAACTTTAAATGGTTAGTTTATTAAACAACTTTGTTTTTATAAATTTAAATGTGTTTCAGATTCATATCTTGTAATCTAAATATTATAGTGATTTAGAGTGATTTATCAGAATTTATCAAAAAGCAAATAAGTATTTAGCATATTTGGAAATGTGTTGTTGATAAAATAAGGCCTGCAAAAGAGTTAAACAGAAATAAAATGAGTTATAAAAACTTATTAATTAAAAAAAGAAAAACATGAAATTTTCAGTTTTATATAACTTAGTTTTATATAAAAGTATAGTTTAGATGTAATTAGATGTTAGCAATGTTTCATCATAGTTGTTTTTTTGCTACTTGCAGTCTACTTGCTACTTGCAGTCTACTTGAACTTTAGAACTACTTTAGAAACTCAAAATTATTTAACGAGTTTGAATAATAACAAAAAATGCTCAATAAAAAGTTCAAGTTGCTTCACTTTAAGCTCATGCTCATGGATGAAAAGTGCTTAAGCTAGACTGAGCAATGAAAGCCCACTGAAAAATATAAAACATTTCTATTGAAATAAGTAATCAAAGCAAAGAAAAACAAACAGATGTTTCTTGTTTCAAAAAAAATCAGCACTAATACCTAGTTAATTCTATGATATAAATATTATTGCCATTTATGCATTACCCCGCAGTTTACGCCTGCTTAAAATTGCAGTAAAAAGGACTTCACTGCAAGCGGCCATAACCCTAACTTCACCCAAATTTGTAAAGCACTAATATTTTTGATGAAATAATATGGAAAGTAAGAGATGTGAAATCAATACCAAATAATATAACAAAATTCAAATAAAATAAACAATAATAATAAAAGTAGCAATAATAATATATAATAAAATAAGAAAAATATATAGAATAAAATGTAAAAAAGAATTTCAACAAAAATAAAAAAATAGTAGAATGAAATATAAATAATAATGTTAAATTATAAAAATTGTTGTATTCTGATAAAAAACCACAAAATACTCAATTACACCACTAATGTGATAATTACGCCACGTGGTAAATGCTGTTTAATAAAACTTTATTATAAATACAACAACTGGCTAAAATTGGTACTTTTTGGACAAATAAACCCATGTAATAAAACCATGTAGTTAATTTAGTTTTTTTAATTTTATTTTTTTTAAGTCACTTTAATTTTTGCTTCTTTTCTGTTTGTTTTTATCCATTTAAAATATTCTTTATGATTTAGGTGTAATATTGCCTGGGGCAGAACTAAAAATTTCGTTTTATTTTAAATCTTCAATCCCTGGTATTTTCTCAGAAATTTGGCACTTTGAAACTCAACCTCTGTTGTGTGATGGTGCCAAAATAGAAGTGGTTCTTAGAGCTATATCATTTGATAATGTACACTATGAAGAAAAGCTGTTGCAGCTGGATGTATGACATATTATTCCGTTACTTTTTATATTAACATATTGTTTAATTGTTAACACTAAGTTTATTTAGTTTACTTTTGTTTTTTTAATTTACTTATTTTCATGTAGTTAGTACTACACTTTTATTTAGTTAAGATGATCTTATTTGAAAACTTTGGCCCAAGGGAAAAATGAAGTACATTAGAGCAGAGTAGAATTGTTTTACAAACAAAGCATATTTAGACAAAAATAAAATTTAGATAAAAATAAAGATTAATGAAAGAGTAATTAAAAATATACAAAGACAAAAATACACTCAACAAAAAGCACACCCAACTAAAAGCACACCCAACTAAAAGCACACCCAACTAAAAGTAAACCAAACAAGACTTACAGTAATGAAAAAAAACTTTTTGAAAAAATCGAAAATGAACAAAGATATACAACAAATATATCACCAAACAAGAACTTACAAAATAAAATATTGACTGCAAAATAAAAAAAATTTTGCATTTAATATTTTATGTCAGTATTGTTTAATAAATAGTATGCATACAACAATATAAGTCCTAAGAATGGGAAAAAAATGTTAATGCTAATGTGTTAAGATAATTTGTGTAGCTGTTAAGTGATAAGCATCTTTTCAGAGTCAAGTATTACTGGCGTTTCGATGAGGATCAGCGTTATACTAGTTTATCCTGTCAGATAAACGCCATCTCCACTTATGCTTTACCCTGCGACTTATGTCTATTCAATACTGCAGTAAAAAAGTACTCAAAAAATACTAATAAAATTATTTTTAAGAAAATAAAAACTAAATTATTTTAATATTATTCTTTTTATTGTATATTTTTATTTTTTATTGTTTTTCTTTTTGTTTTATTGTATAATTTTTTTAATATGAATAAAAATTTTAGACAGAGTTAAATGCACGCCAGATAAAGACAATGTCTGAAAGAATTGTGTTAGAAATAATAAATGGTGTAAGGACACCACCTCGACCTGGAAGCCCAATTGAAGAACAATGCCTAACAGTAAGTTTTTGATAAAAATTTTTCTTCTACTTTTATAATTTTTATAAAATTGATTAAAGCATAAGATTGAAAAAAATGAGATACGGAAACTTTCAAAAAAATTTCGAATGCATCAAAGGCAAAACAATGATAACTAGCTTAGATCAGACCCAAAAAAATACGGGTTTTTGTCAGTCTATCCTGAACCGAACTTTTCTATACTTTTTCCTTATATATCCTAGCTTTCCGTATCCGTAAAATACTTTATCAAACCTACCATTTCTATGCATATCTATTCCACACCGATTATTTATATACCTATTTCTTATTTACTTCAATATTTTTTAGTAAAACAATTTATTCTAAAAAAACATTCAAGAGCAAAAACTTGTTATGTGCACCTTTTCCGCATATGTAGAGGTTATAAGAGACTTATAATTAGGTTTGTTTTTCAGCTAAATGCATTTCATTGTTAGCTCATTGGTTAAGTTCACTGTCATCATTTTTGTTTTAGGGGGTTTAAGACCTCCCCTCAGCGTAATAAATTTTTTCAATCTTGCTTATATATTTATAGCAAAAAAATAGTAATATAGAAAAAAAGATTTCTAAAATTTAAAATAAGATTTTAAAGTTTTCTCATTTTATAAATATATTATACGTGATTATTCCATATAATGCCTGCAAACTTAGCATATGCTAAAGACATTTACACTTACAGACGTTTGTATGTAACGCTATACAAATGGGACTAAGAAGATCTCAGACCAATAAAACATAGTCATAAAAAAAAGTTCATTCTTATGATTATGACTAAAAACTACAGAATAATATTAAACGCTAATCTAAAAGTTAGGTCAAAATAATTTTGCGCATTGATGTCGGTTTGTGGCAAAATAAACCTTTATGTATCAAGTTTCCTTTTGTATTTAACTTACATGTTTTGATTAATTTTAATTATGTTGCATACAGTTGCATAAAAATATATAAAACTGGTACAGATATATCAATTCACGGATAAGAGGGGTTATTTATTACAATAGCAATAAATAAATAGTTTTTGTCTTTATTAGAATATATCACATAAAAATATATTCCATATATCTTTAATAGAAGGAGTTTTTAAAAAAAATTTAAATAACATCTTATTTCTTAATTTGTTTTTCTAGTTTTTTGCCACAATATGATGTCATATATGCAAAAAAATTGTGTCTTGAACAATTTACGAAAAAGCTGCGTCTATCGATCTTTGATAAAACGTTATATAAGTGGATTTTTTACATTTTATAAACAATATACATAAACAAATAAGATATTTGTTTATATATTGTTTATATAGGGATGGTTAAGCGCCAAACCTGCCTATACAACGAAGTTTTAAAAAAATTAGTTTTATATTAAAAAATGATTTATATGTTTCTTTGCAAACACCAATATACTTAAATTTTTTAAGTGCACTGAACTGCAATTACTTTTAATTTTTCTGGTTTAGTGGCTTTTGATAAGAACTTTTAAGTTTTGAGTCTAATAATCTCATTTCAAATATTTGTTGTATCATCCATACTGCAGTTGTTTTTCAATATGCCTTAACAGTCTTTTACAGGAAGACGTGCGATTGCATGTCTTTATATGACCATTCAAAAAATAATTTGTTTTGACGATTTGACCACGGCTTTTGACATATTTTTAAAATTTAAAAATGCGCTACAAAAACTTACCTAAACTTATCTAAAATAAAACTTTAAAAAAGACAAAAAAATCTTAACGAAAGAGAAAATAAATAAAAAAAATACTTAACCAAAGCAAAAACACAAATATGTATATATATATATATATATATATATATATATATATATATATATATATATATATATATATATATATATATATATATATATATATATATATATATATATATATATATATATATATATAAATATATATATATATGTATGTGTATATATATATATATATATATATATATATATATATATATATATATATATATATACATATATATATATATATATATATATGTATATATATATATATATATATATATATATATATATATATATATATATATATATATATATATATATATATATATATATATATATATATGACTATATAAAGAATAAGTATAGAAATGGTATTTTGAAAACTTTTAGTTCATTGTTCCACATATTTTTAAGTCTATTTTCACATGTTTTTTAAACTTTTTATACCAATTGTAATTAAAAATAAATAATTTATTCAACACATTTCAAGCGGTTATTCTAAATATTATTTAGATAATTACTAATGTCTGAACCACAAATAAATAGCAGTTTATGCAATTTTTTAAACTTAATTATATTAAATTTTTTTTTTTATTATTAGTTTAAAAAGTAGACAAAATGTAGAGTTTTTCTATATATTTATATTTAATTATTTTTCTACTGCTTTTTGAAAAATGTTGAAGTAAGGAATAAATATAGAAATGGTTGTGGAATTGTTAAATTCATTGTGGAATAGACTTACCAAGACTTGTATTTTACGAGTCCGGGCAGTTAGTATTAAATATTATAAATTGTAAAATTATTGTTGTTGTTATATATTTTAAACTGCTATATATTTTAAATAATTATTTTTCTAGATAGAAAAAATGTTTAACAAAGTCAATCCATCGGTATTTTGATTATTTATTTGCACATAGTGTTGAGTTTGGGTATATTTTAAATGTTTTTTTTATATATTGTATATATTACATTTTATGATTTTGATAATTTTAATGAATAAAATTACAGTATTTTTGGCATTTTGATTTATAGATATCTTACTGTGTAAATTCATTCAATGTGTTAAATGATCTTTATAAAGAGATTGATGCTGAAAATTCTTGGGATTTTTCTATAAGTACAATATTTAAGGTATATATCTTAAAAGCATTAAACTTTATTTTATTTGTCTTTATAATATATTTTTTAAATTATACTGACATCCCTTATGCAATTTGTAAAATTTTAAAGTTAAAAATAAGTTGCTAAAAAAAGTAATATAAAAACAAAATATATTTAATCTTTCTTTTTTTTTTTTTTTTTTTTTTTTTGTTATAAAAAAGATAACTTATATAAAGCGCTTTAAAACTAAAGATCTTATATAATCAGATATAAAGTATATGTTTATATTACTTTTTTGTTATGAATCAAAAAGTATTATGAAAATAGTTTAAAATATTTAATGTAGTTTCTTTTTTTATTATATTGTTTTTTTATTTTTTAGCGTATTTCTAGCTCTATAGACAATAAAAAAGAAGAATGGTTTCGACGTCTAAACAATGAAATATGTAATATGAAAATAAAAGCTAAAGTTCCTTTATCTCCTTCAAAATACAGTTGCTGGTAGAAAGTTTCTTTTACTTATGTTTGCTACTTAGGTTTTCTAAAAGCATGATTTAATGGAATTTAAGTAAAGCACTGCTGTAAGGGAAATTCCCCATATTGCAGTGGCATACACCCCTAGAGGCTATGCAGGAATCTCGCATGGGCCTTAAGCTTTTTTATCTTATAAAGGCCTTTTTGAAAAAAAAGTTATTTTACTACATCCTTTAAATGATCAGCAAATAATTTTTTATTCACTTTATTTATGCTCAAATATCACAAACTAATTTTTTTAATTATCTGATTTAAAGTGTTAAACTTTGTGTGCTAGCATACTAGTATTTTGCATAATAAAATGCAAACATTATCTAATGTCAGCCTCAAAAATAATAACAAAAAATGTTTTTTATTACGTCACATAAGTCACTTTTAACAATGCAATCAATTAAAGAAACCGCATCTTGAGGTAAATCAGTCAGATGGGAATTAGCGATCCTGAAATTGTTTAATTAAAAGTATTCATGATCGCTGATTTTCAAGTAAAAAAAAAATTACTTGTAAAATTAAATAGTTTTTTCAATTAAAACAATTTATCATTTAGTTTTAAGTTTAGTTTTAAATTTAATTATTGCTTGTTTTGTTGACTATCGAGTAATTCCACGTCAAAACAACCAATTTTTTTGTTAAATGCAACCCTATGTCCTTAAATTTTTTTTATATTTTTACCATAGTTAGTACATTATAAAATAAGATAAATCCCAAAATTTCAAGGTCTAACTCCCAATGGTTCGTGAGTAATGGTTGTTTTAATTTTGGCTACTATTATTGTTTTGGTCATTTTCCGCCATTTTTAAATTTACATTTCTCCTTGTAAAACCAAGTCTATAAACATTTGAGTTCTAAAATTAAGTGACTTAATTAATTTCTAGGTGAGGAATTTGAATGTATAAATAAAAAACTCATTTTATAATTAAAAAGTACCTAAATATCAATTATAAATGTTAAAATAATGGACACCTGCCCCAGTAAAATTTTTAGGTGTGCAGTAACTTTATTAAGCCTAAAATTTTAAATTAGATCATTGTATGTTTGAAGAACATTGTGTGAAAAAATCATTTCTGCCAAATACATAGTTTAAAAATTAAATGAAAAATATTACAAAAAAAGCAAATATAGCATATTTGGCTTATCGTAGTATTCAAAATAAATAAAAATGATGCATATTTGAATTGATATACAATTTTTTATAATATATCCATTAAAAATTATTGATTTACAAATATATACTTATTAATTTTGTTAAAATCTTTTTTTGAAAGTTCATATTTGTCTGATAATATTGTTGGTGCACTTATTAATGTTATTACATTGGTGATTGGTGCAATGCAATGGTGAAATCCTCAATTTCCTGGCATTGTTTTTCCCTTCTCAAATCGTTTATTTTATGTAGCTCTAACATTAACCATAGTTCCTTTATCAATTTTAAAGAACTTTATTGTGAGCGTTTTTTGAGTGCAAAATTCAAACATTGCATCGATTGTTAGTATTTGATTTTTCTTTGGACGTTTTTTTGCTGTTGTTCGTTTTACTGTATCCCCTATTGCATCACAAGAAGATTTGCCATGACTGGTTGCAAAAAATATCCATTCAGCTTTCAATAAAAAATCTTCTGAGTGATGGCATGGATTTTAAAAATTTTTATACTGTCCTCCACATCCATCAGAAAAGTAATACAATTTGAAAATTAATGAAGGGTTTCTTTGATATAATTACATAAAATATATTTTAAATCAAATTACCTTTCTTTTTTTTTTTTTTTTTATGCACTTTATAAACATTACAACAATTGCCATTTTTCTTTTCAAATCTTTTTCCAAAGTAGTGAAAATGGTGATTACAAATGCTGAATAGTTCTTCACAAGCACGCAACTCAGATCTCCATAAAATGTTTTGACGAGTATCAGTGTCTAGGTCATGTAGTAAAAAAATCTCTTTATTTCTAGAATATGAGGTTTTATGGCATTCTGACTTCAAAACTTTACCAATATCACATGAAATCATTTTGATAATGAATTAAAAAATGTTATACTTGCAAATTTAAAAATGCACAAGTATTAATTACATTATTTATGTAGAACTAATTGCAACATTTAAATTAGATGAATATGTCTGAATTCAGCAATTAAACTTTGATAATTGGAAAAGACAAGGAACCAAAGAACAAAAAGGAAACAAAAAATACATTAAAAAAACTTTCATAACTTGAGAACCACTTAGATTTAGATTTAGGTAGGAATTATCATTTTTTCTAAAGTACTTTGGCGAAAATTTAAAAAATTTTTTTTTTTAGTACAAAAGTAAAATATTTACAAAACAATGTATTTGGCATAAATGATTTTTTCACACAATATTCTTCAAACATGCAATGACCTAATTTGAAATTTTAGGCTTAAAAAATTTATCGCACACCTAAAAATTTTACAGTGGCAGGTGTTTATTATTTTAACATTTATAATTGATATTTAGGTACTTTTTAACTATAAAATGAGTTTTTATTTATATATTTAAATTCCTCACCTTGAGATTAACTAAGTCACTTATTTTTAGAATTCACACGTTTAAAGGCTTGGTTTTATAAAGAGAAATGTAAAATTTAAAATGGCAGAAAATGACCAAATCAATAATAGTAGCTAAAATTAAAACAACCATTACTCACAAACCGTTGGGAGTTAGACCTTGAAATTTTGGGATTTATCTTATTTTATAATGTACTAACTATGGTAAAAATATTTAAAAAATCCAAAGACATAGGGTTGCATGGCCTGGTTGTTTTGACATGGAATTACTCTATCGTATTATTTAATTGCTATGTAACCATAGAATTAAAATTTGTTATTTAACCTTTTTATGGGGTTAAAATATTTTCAACATGATAAAAAAATGATTAAAAAAATTTACTTATCTAAAAACTTTTTCTAATAAATCTATCTTTGTAAAAACAAAAAAGTTTATCTATTATTAATTAATTATTTAAAAAATTGTGCCATTTAAGTACATATAGATATAGTTCCCCAAACAAAAATTTTTTATCGTAATTCAGTAATCGTGTAAAAAGTTATTTAAAAAGGTGATTTCAAAGCAAGAAATTTTTTGAAATGACAAAAGAAAAAAATGGAGTCTCATCAATGATTTTAAATGTTTAGTATGAACGCAAATACAGTTTTGAATGTTTTGTTTGAACAAAATTACCAATTAAATTATTTCGTATAACTTTTCTTGTTTTATTTAAAATATTTACACACTCTGTTTTCATAACAAAAGTGAAACACAAAGAATTTCTAGGTTTACAAGTTATCAGGCAAATTTTTATTTTAAATAAAACTTGATATATATTAATTTTAATATTAATAAAGTATTTATAATTCCTGGATTATGTAATGTTCAGTTACTTAATATTATAAAAATATTTTTTAACCCAAAGTATTGTTTTAGCAATTAACCGTTGGGCCCTAAAAATTATCCATTGATTTTTCTACCATCTCAAAAATTATCCATTAATTTTTCTACGTTCTCCTAAACATTTGACTTTTGTCTGAAATCTATCATTACATTTTTAAGCAATAATATCAATGTTGATCTTTTCAAAATGCAATATAATGCTACTTAGTTCACTCCAAGTTAAATGTTATTATAAAATGTAGTGTTTTATATATTTATGGGCCTTCAAATCAAGCATATATGGTAAGATCTCGCATATTATATATAGACTTTTTTAGAAAAATCCCACATAGGCTTTTTGGAGCCAGCACGCCACTCCCAAAAGGGAGGTCATCATTTTTAAAATTTAATACTTAAAATGCTTTTTTTTTTCTTTAAAGTAAAATAATATAATACTGTTGTATTACTTTTTAGTTGAAATATTGCTTAAAAAATTTTTTTTTTTTTTACAGCAATAGTATATACTGTATGTTGCTGTGTTATATTTTATAAGTTGTAAATTTTATATATATATATGTACTTTTTTTATTTTATATTACAGTTTTCTTGCTATCTTTTAGCTACAATATTGTAAGCTTGTGGGTTGACTCGTTTGTAACAAAATCAATTGATTTTCGTTCTTCGCTTGGATTAAAGGAGAAACAAATCACAATCAAGTTTGAAAGTGGTAATTTACTTGTTTTTATGTTTTAGACCTTTTTGTTTAAATCTTATTGATTTTGATTTAAACTTAATAAATTTTTTATTTGCATTTCTCGACTATCAATAATTAGTGTTCTAATGTTTTATAAATTCTAGCGAACAGTAATGATTGTTCAACTAATATGTATCTGGATAAATATAACACAAACATTCTTATAACTAGATTTAAATGCTAAAAAGATATTAGAAGTTTTGAAGCCAGAGGTAACAAATGTTAAAAAAGAGTCTGGCACACCAGTCAGTAAAACGCCAAAAGAAAAACAAAAAAGTAATTTTTTTGTATATTGTCAATAAAGTTTATGAAAATTCTATTTAGTCTTTATTTTAATATTAATTTTTAATAATTTATTAGAAGTTAATGTTGTTAAAGAGGAAGAAATAAAAGTGGTAAAAGTTGAACCTACCTTCACTGAAATGGTTAGTCTCACAAATACAATAATGTAACATTCACAAAAAATGCAGTTATAATTGTTATAATTTTTACAATTGGATATATAAATTTTGTTACCGTAAGTATAAAAATTCAAACAAGCTAGTACATTTGAAATGTGTATGCAATTTAAAATATTGATAAAACAGTATTTTATTACTCATAAATATCAAAATCAATTAAGTCATTTACTCATAAATCAATAAATGTTATATTTAGATTACAGCTATTATAAATTTTATAATTTTTAATAAACTGATGTTAATAAAAATTGAATCACAAATAAGCATAATAAAAATATTTTTTAATTTAATGTTTCAATTGTTAATGATTTCAAATTACTAAAAAGTCACTACAAGATAAGTATAAGTTGGAGGAGTAATTTTTAAAAATAATCAAATTAAAAATAATTTAATCAATCAAAATGAAAATAAACTTAAAGTAGGCTTAAAGATTATATTTAGAAAAGATCAGCTCAACACATAATTAAAAAAACACTAAGCATTGCAATTACAAATCTAGTTGACATCCTAAACATAGTTAGAATAAATTTTTATTTATTAAACATTAGATATAATTCAGAATGCATATGGTGTTTATAGATTTTTTATATTAAATTTTTTAATATTTACAATTTTTGTAAAATATGTAAGATTTAGTTGCAAAAAGATGTTATTTTAAAAATATTAAATTGTAAAAACATATTTAGTCATTAAAAATCACAACTATTTTCAATTAAACATTAATATGAACCTTTTCTATATTCAAAATTGTGGCATAATATGTGATGTGTTGTTTTTTCTTTTTTTACATTTACAATTTTTTTATTTTTATACAATATATTTAAAAATTTAATGTATATGTTTATTATATATATTTGATTTTTCATGTTTAGTTATTGACTGTGACAGCTGAAAAGAATTTTGATGATCCAAAATATAAAAGATATTTGCAATATCTTTACACTGAGGTGATTCTGCTTGTGTTTTATTTATGTTTTATTATTTATATTTCAAGCCTTTTTTTTTTTTTTTGTATCTTTGAAATGTTATATATTTATTTAAATGAAATATATTAATAAATATATTTCATTTAAATATATTTATATTTAAATGAAATATATTTATTTTTGAGTAGTTTATCAAAAAACAAAAGATTTAAAAAAATGTTTTTTCACTTTTGCTAAATTCTTTTTTTAATTTCATAGTTTTAAATATAAAGTTAATTGAAAAAATTTTTCTTTTGTGTACATATGCATTATGTCATTTTTGTAATGCCAAAACTGTCTTTTGGAATATTTAAACTTTTGATATTATGTGGTAAAACTTTCATCTTTTGGAATATTTAAACTTTTGATATTGTTTATGTGGCTAAATTGTGCCAAAAGTTTAGTCTTCATAAAATTTTATTTTTATTTAAAGTTAATGTTTAAATATTTATGTCTATTTTACATTCAATGGATGTTGTGAATTAATGAATATTGTGTATTAAATCAAATTACAAAATTTACTGTTAACTGTTTATAGAAGAATTTCCAGGCCAAGCATGGATGAGGCCTGTAGCCAATAATATTCTAGAGACCTTTATTAATACAGTAGTATTAAATTTAGGGTCTGATTAATTTTAAAAAGGATTTGTGGCATGTAGGCTTGCCTACCCTGTCTATGATGTAATCCACCATTGCGTTGAAGTTGTAAGTTGTTTAATAATTGATAAAATTTGCACATAGGCAGACCTCTCACAAAAAAAAGTTGTCACAAACCAAATAGTTTGTTTTTTATATAATATACAATAATATACATAAATAAAACACACAAAAAAAGCTTTAAGATATAGATAGTATACATAAATAAAATGCAAACCAAAAGTTTATTATATGTTATATATACAATTATTTCAAGCAATAAATAGTAAAGAAATATGATATTTTTAAAATACATAATTTAGATTTTATTTGTAATTTTGATTATAGTTATTGTTAATGCATTTTAATGTGGTTATGAAATTCAGTTTAATTCTGAAACCGTACTTTAGAATGCACTAAATGGTACAATTTATCTTTTTATTGCATTAATATCTGAGTTAAATCTTTTAATGTTTAAACCTTTTGATATGACTATAATATAGTTATTTTTGTTATCAAATTGTTAATAAGATTGTTGTACAAGGTTTAACTTGTAGAGTTTGAACCTTTATCGAGGTGCATCTAATAACAAATCTGAAAACTATATAAAGTAAAATATTTAATTACACTAAAACAAAATTAGAGAGGAAATTTTTTCTTATTAAGTTTTATTTCAATTGAATTGTCTTTAAATAATCAAGTTACTGGTGAACTTCTTTTTTTCTTTTTTCCACTAAAGTGTTTCATCACTGTAATCTACTGCTGATTTGTTTACCTCAATAGCAGAAAGGGGGTATTAAATGGTGTTATTGGGCATATGATGTATGTGGTGGTGAGACATTTTTGTCAAAGGTTTTTGATGAAATTCGGCATGCTGCTCTTCTCTGTAAACTCTTTTTATTTGGAGTATTTGGTAATGTTTTCAAAATTAATTTTGAGTATTTCATATCTACTTAGATTGCCATTTATCCAATTAATTGTTAAGTTAGTTCTCTACCTCTATAATTCTCTTGTATGGAATACTGTTGTCATATTTTGGATGGTTTTTCAAATGATTTCCTCTAAAAAAAATGGCTTTCTCTAAAAAAAGTAGTAAATGTAATTGGACTTAAAATGTATTATGAGATGAATAAAAGTAAAATAATAAAAAAAAATAATATTAATAAAAGTGATAAAATGAATAAAAATAATGTTTATAACAGGAGAGTTGTTAATTTCGGGAGGCTAAATAAATGCAAATTTCATAAGTGCGAAGTAAGTGGTGATGTGTTGCAAGAACTGGCATAAGTGCAAAATGATATAAGTGCAAAGCAGTTACAAAAACTGTCACAAGTGCAAACTGGCATAAGTGGGAATTGGCATAATTGCGCCAAAAGAATTTGCAAACATTGGCATAAATGTGAACTGGCATATGTGCGAATCAGTTTCAAAAACTGGCATAAGTGCAAACTAGCATAAGTGCGAATTGGCATAAATGCAAATTGGCATAATTGCGTCGAATATAATTGCAAATATTAACGTAAGTACAAATTGTTATTTTGCACTTATGCCAGTTCGCACTTACGTTGTTCACACTTATGCCAGTTCGCACTTACGTTGTTCACACTTATGCCAGTTCGTAGTTATGAAATTTGCGTTTATTCAGTCGTCCCATTAATTTGTTACTTATTAGTTTGGTATATGTTAACTTTTAAGTTTGTTAACTTTTTTTTTTTTTTTAATCTTTTTTTAAATAGGCTAAAGCCATTTAGTATGATGAACTTTTCAAATCTATAAAATATTTTTTATGTTTTTAGATATACAATTCTTTAGGCCTAATGGCAGTCGATTTAGAATTACTACTTTTATAAATTCTTCATCTTCAGCATTTTGATATAAGCAGGTTTATTTATAGAAAGATTATGTGAAATATTTTCTTTATAATTTTTGCATTTTAGTTGTAATTTTTTCAAAAAATACTTGTAGTATTAGTTATTAGTTTGCGTTAGTTGAATAATAATTAATTATTAATATTCAACAGCAATAAATGTTTAATAATAATAAATATTTATTGTTTAATATTTAGAATTAAAAGTTTAATGATATCTTAATAAAAGTTTATTAAAATGTTAATTTTTTATCTGAGATTTTTTTAATTTTTGTAATAGAAGATTAAAAAAGTTCAAATATATGTTCACCTAATTTCTTTTTATATACATACAATAAAGTATTTAAATACATTTTTATATACATATGATAAAGTATTTAAATACATTTTTATATACATACAATAAAGTATTTAAATACATTTTTATATACATATGATAAAGTATTTAAATACATTTTTATATACATACAATAAAGTATTTAAATACATTTTTATATACATATGATAAAGTATTTAAATACATTTTTATATACATACAATAAAGTATTTAAATACATTTTTATATACATATGATAAAGTATTTAAATACATTTTTATATACATATGATAAAGTATTTAAATACATTTTTATATACATATGATAAAACAATACAATAAAAGTAAAAAGAAAAAAAGTTTGTATGTTCACCTAACTTCTTTTTATTTTACAATAAAAGTTGAAAAGTTTAAGAATTTAAAAAGTATGATATTACAATTATTGATTTTCGTAAAATCTCAAGTTAACAACAAAACATCTCATAACATAAAGCATTACCAACAAAAGTATTCACAAATACTACACTACTTCCGTAAAACTAATTAAATGTTAGATGATATATATTACTATAATGAGTGCTCATGATTCTTAAATAAAAAAATTATTTTAAAGCAACAAAAAAGTATTTTAGTTGCTAAAAGTTATCTAAAGTATAACTGCAATATTTTAATTTCAATTCGCTTGCAAATGGGTAGAAAAGCAGTGTCAGAGAGCATCAAATAATAAATTATTGGACTGGTCAAATTAAAGAATCATAACAATGTTGAAATTAGTAAACTTATAGGTGTTTCTGAATTTTGCATGCAAAAAGCAGTGAAAACCTGAAAGCTGACAGGTAATGTTGTTGACATGCCTCATTCTGGAAGATCACTGAAACTTAGTAATCGTGACAAAAGTAGCATAATTGGAACCAGTAGAAGTCCTAGGGTCTAAAAGGCAACAAAAAGCTCAAATATTCAACCAATGCTTTTCTAATCAAAAAGCAGAAAACTCGTTAGAATAGTGTTAGCAAAAAAAAGTAATTAAGTTTTACATTGCAATAGAAAATTCTATCCTGTCCTGTTGTTCATGGATTGATGCATTGAGTTATTGAGTTTTACATTGAGTACACATTGAGTTTTACATTGAGGTATTGAGTTTTATATTGCAATAAAAAATTCTATCCTATCCTGTCAATCGTGAATCAACGCAAAAGGCGAAAATGGTGTGAAAGAACATTTGCATTGGGCAGTTGAAGATTGAGCAAAAGTGATTTTAAGTAATGAGTCAAATTTTCAGGTTGTGAGGCGCAAAGGAAGAATATACATTAAAAGATTTGCAACTGAGAAATATTGCAAGCGCTATTTACATGCAGGGCGACAAGGTGGAGGAGGCTCACTAGGCATTTGGAAATGCTTTCCTGCAAAGGTTTTAATATTTGTGAGCTTATAATGGCCATATCAACCAATATATTTATAAAAATACACTTGAATTGAAACATGTAAGATGATTGATAAGGCAATTGTATGGCAGAAGCTAGCAATAGATCTTCCAGCAAGACGGGGCTCCAGCACATAGTATAACACACTGGTTTAACACAAAGAAGATCACAATTTGTTACCTTGGTGCCATAGATCACCAGATATCAACCCATTTGAAAATATTTGGTCATGGATTGATACTTAATTGTTAAACCATCATTGAATTAATGCAGAGACGAGTTTTTCTTTGCTATCAAGCTAAAGCAGGACACTTTAAATATTAGATTTGTATTTTTATTTTTTATTTTTTTGTTCTTAACCTTAACTCAATTAAACTTTTATGCAACTCATTTTATAATTATATAATTTTTTTGAGCTATCTTATTAATGTTAATTGTTAATTGCTAATTGATTGTTCTTTTAAAAGTAAAAAAATAAATTAAATTCATTTTCCTGATTTATATATACTCTTGATAATATATACTCTTGCTTGGTCATCTTTAATTTTGCCCATAAAATGTCATAGTCTTGCATGGCAGTCAAAAAGTTTCTTCTATAAACTTTGTTTTAAAGTGAATGCTAATAAACCAGACCAGAAAATATTTAAAAACTTGTATAAAGTTTTTTTTTTAAATGATAGATTGCTTGCCCAAATTAAACCCTCAGTCGATGTAGCGGCACTTACTTGTAACAACAGGCTATAAGATAGTCGATGTAGCAATACTCTTTGCATGTTTCAAAAATGTTATTAAGCTACAAAAAAATAAAAACACTATTAATTAAAAAAACTTTCTAGTCATTATTATTGCGGTTTTTTAAAAAACCATAAAACTTCTGCATTATTTTAATTGCTTTAACTTTTAGACGTTATTAAAATGTTGCCTAATTGTTGATGTTGAAATAGACTTTTTTACCATAAAAGTTTCAACTACAATATAAGGATATATATATATATATTATAAAATAAATAAGTGAGCCAAAAGAAAGTAAAAAACAGTAAATTACTGCTTCATCCAGCTTTAGTGATTATGTTATTTTTTTATTCTTGTTGATGTGTGAGTTGACATTTTTACTTGGTAAAAATGCTTTTTATTAGTAAAAATAAAAATAAAATTTAGGATAATTTTTTTTAGAATTAAAAAAACTCAAAATGACTAGTACAAGGAATAGAAAGCGAGTCACGCAACCAATCATTCTTCATACAGATTCTAATCATATAAAAGAATTCAGGTTGCTGAATAACTTCAAAAAAAAACTTCTATTGTTCAAGTTGCGTTACATGTTTTATTTTTTTGTTGTTGTTATTATCCTAATTGAACTAAAATCTGAGAAGCCCAATCTTTCTTCTCATGCTGTTTTCTGGTATGATAGTAATTATTTTATGACTTTTAATAATCATACTTTTTTGTATCAAGATATTATTAATCTTCAATATCCTATCAGATTGCAACCTGTTTTACTTATTTTACATGGTCAACATAGTTATGATTGGAGGAAAGGAATTCCTTATTTTCAAAAAAAATTCTTCCGCATTATCATACCTGATTTGTCAGATAAAAATATTAAACAAACTGAAATGGTTGAACAATTGATGATGTTTTTAAATATTCGTCATTTTCATTTATTAACACATATGAATGGAGAAAGAATTTTAGAAGTTTTACTCAATACAAAGCTAGTTTCCAATGTTAAAAGTTTGTGTATAATTAATGGTGGCTTTTCACCACTTCCATATTTTGCATCACCATATTTTTTAAACAATTTTGGAAGGTTTTCAGTTGGATGGTACATTTTTAAGTATGCTAACATTTACATGTTTAATTTGTCTGCAGAAGATTTATATGAAAAGTTTCTTGATTTGCTACAAAGCAAAAGGTTTCAGACAGAAATTAATGTAGATGAAAAACTCTGGGATACTTTTTTAACAAACATAAGTATTCCATTGCATCTAATTTATGGATCAAAAGATAGTTCAATAAAGAATTATTTATCTTCACACAATTTAACAAAATACCATGTGACTTTGCTAGAAAGTGTGGGACATTATCCACAGTTAGAAGATCCAGAATTATTTGTTCGTGAGTATTTGAAGTTAATAAAAAAAATAGTTTGATATAACCTTTCTAAGAAGCTAATGTTGGTTGTCATTTCAAATATTTTATTTATTTATGAAATTTTTGTAAATAATTTGTAATATTTGAAACTGTCTAGAAGCTTCATATTTTGGAAAATATATAATATTAGTTGTATTTTGTTTTATTTGTTTGAATTTTGTTTAAGCGCAAAGCATCTTTTACATTTGTACATTGTATTTAAGTGTAAATGGGTGTATATATATATATATATATATATATATATATATATATATATATATATATATATATATATATATATAGAGAGAGAGAGAGAGAGAGAGAGAGAGAGAGAGAGAGAGAGAGAGAGCTGTTATTAGGCTACTCCACACACCTCAATTGGGGGTAGGGGAATCTAGCAAATTTAAATGGCCCATTAACAAACTTAGGGGCCCTTTTTCAAATGTAAAGAGCTTTTTTTTATCTAGTTGAAAATTTTTTATGATTTTGAGGCCCTAATGACAGGTTTTGAGGAGGCTTCCAAGCTACTTGTCACAGCACTGTATATATATATATATATGTGTGTGTGTGTTTGTATATATATGTGTGTGTGTGTGTGTGTGTGTGTGTGTGTGTATGTGTGTGTATATATATATATATATATATATATATACACACACACACACACACACACACACACACACACACACACACACACACACACACACTATATACTGTTATTGACATTTTATATTTATAATTGTTTGTTTATTATATTTTGTATAATAAATTTATTTTGTTGTTTGTTTATATATTATGATTTTTAACTATTTTATGTTTGTTTATTTATTTTTATTTTGTTAATGTTGTTATGTTGTTTTTATTATTGTGTGAGTTTTTGAGATTTTTTTTCTAAGCTGAAATATTGTTAATCTCGTCTATATTCTTAAACAATCTCATTTTAAAAAATAAATGACATAGTACAAGAATATAGATTAGATGTTTTTTATTTTAATTTATTAATGATTTAGTTAAAGTTGAGGCATTAAAATTTAAATTTCATGATTAACTTGTTTGCATCATTCTTTGTAATGTTTTGTCACTCCAGTTTATAGTACAATTTTTGTATCTTAAAACTTTTTTATTTTAATATAAGGTCAAGGGTTTTCTCACTTTTTTGAATTTAAATCTATTTTTGGAATTAAGTTTTTACATGCTTGAGGTAAGTGTAACAAAAAGGGATCATACATTTTATAAACTTTTTTTCAAACAATCATTCTATTCAATTTTATAATTAGTTTTTGATATTGAATCATAATCACCTTTATTGAAATCATCTATGTGTTAATGTTTCAATTTAATGGGCTCTATAATAACATGCTAGAAAATTATAATTAAATATCCATTTACTAAACTGCCAAGAACTTATATCTAAACCAAATACATTATTATTATTCTTTGTAAAAATCCAATCTAAGGTTTATTGACTTTTTCCCTAGTTAGTTAAAAGGAACAGACACATGTTGTATGAGTCACTGAAAAATCAACAAACTTTTTTGGTCATACATACAACTGAATACTTTTCTTATAATTTCTCAATTACAACTATAACCCTTGTTCAAAATCATATTCACAAATTTATTTTGTATTAGTCAATATTTTTAACTACATATAAAGCTACACTTTTTCCACTACTGTCTTTTATGTAAATTAAATTCTTTTACTATGTTAACTGGTTGGTCATTGAACCAGGTTTTCTGGAATCGATATTTAGTTTTATAAGAGAACGTTTAAGTTCATTCATTTTATTATTTGTTGTATACAAAATTTAAATTAAACATTTTTTTTTTAACTTTTTAAACTTTTGATTTATTATCTTAATACAAATTTGTTTAAGTAAAAACAGTAAACTGTGTCAACATTTTTCTGATGGTTGCAAGCGCCTGAAATTTCGATGCATGGTTGTAAACACCTGGAATTCCTATGCATTGTTGCAAGTGCCTAAATATAAAAAGTTAGACTGTTTAAAAAAAGTCCAATAGTTACATCTTATTCTATTTGTAAAAATAAAATTGTTTGAAATATGTGTGAAAAGTCATCTAAAAGGTAAAAATGTTTTTTACTTTTTTATCTGAATTACTAAAATCCGTATTAAGTTCTTTTTTTAATTAATTTAAAGAACCAAATATTTTATCACCTTGAAAATCTGGTGCAATTTAGATTGTTGAAAAGTCATCTACTTTTAAGACAAGAGATGTAGTATTTATAACCACTGAAATTAGATAAGGGATTGTTTGATGAATTTAGCTTTTATTTGAAATTAGCTTTTACTTGGAAAGTAGTTTTTTTTAAATCTTTTTGAAGATTTTACAAAATACTAAATTTACTATTTGTACGAATGTTTTCCTTTAAAAAAAAGTCAGTAAGGTCAAAGTATTTCAGTTAGGTCAAACAAGCACTATACTTTCTTGATTTATCTTATAAAGAAATATTTTTGTCCCCTGTCTTGGTATTTTTAAACTTGTAAATAAAGATCTTTAACTTAATGAGTATCTATTGCTAATAAATATTGGCATAAATGGTTTTCGCACAGTTTATGGAAAACTCAAAGAATTAAATAAATTTGAGTGGAAGCTTAGAGAAAAATTAAAAGCGATGCAGAAATTTCAAAATGAATATCCTTTACAGAGAGCAATATTTAAAATCAAAAAACAAATGTCAAATAAAAATCAAAGACAACTACTCGTATCTTGTTGTGGATATCATTGGTGTGCATAATGTTATATTTTAAAATTGAAAAATGTGAAGATATATTATACTATAGAACTAAAAGTCTTGAAATGTTGTGAAAATGTCCTGGAATTTCATTTCATGAATTCTGTGTTTACCATGTATGTATGTATTTATATACATGTGTATGTATGTTTATATACTATGTATGCATGTATGTTTATGAATGTATGTTTGCATGCATCCATATACACAAACATACATACGTATGTATGTATGTTATATATCAGAGATGTGGAGTCCCAAAAGGACTCCGGCTTTATATCTCTGCTTTTTGTCTGTAGTGTCCAGAAGTTCTAAACACGTTTATTGACTTATGATCTGCTATAAGAAAAAAATTCATGAGATTTAATGACTTAAAACTTATTGTTTTTAAGCCCGGAGTCCGGGAGTCCTTGCTGCCATTATACCTAAGGACTCCAGGTTCAAAATATGATTGCTCCTCTAACTTAAAAGTCTTAATTTTTTTACTATTAGTAGTCCATAAACTTATTTATATTTTTAGACCTCCTGGATACCAAAAACTAGGATAAAGTAATCTTTTTGTGACTTTCAAATCCGGAGTCCTTTTTGGGACTCTGCACCCCTTTTATATATATAAATATATATATATATATATATATATATATATATATATATATATATATATTTGAGTCATTTTTGAGCAAAAATTTAATTGGCCATGTGCTCGCCCTTATTGATGATAGACCACCAAGGCATTTTAAATGTTATCAATTTTAATTCGATCTTAGAGTTATTTAAAATTGCTTTAAACCATTTTAATTTCATTATATTACACATTTTTAGACTATTTAAAAAAAAAATTTTATGGAATGTCAAGCAGCCAGCGAACTTTAAGATCTGCAAAACAACTGCTTAGAAAAGAGTTCAAAGAAACACTTAGACTAATGTCCCATCAAGATAAAGTGGAGCAATCAAAAATTATTACAACGAAACTTTTTTTGATGGATATTTATAAACAATCTAAATCTATATCTCTTTATTTAAGCATGCCTACTGAAGTATTTACATCAGACATTCTTGCTGATATCTTTAAAAGCAACAAAGTATGTTATATTCCTCGTTATATCGGTAAAGACATGGATATGGTTTATCTAAAAGACCAAGATGATTATGATAAACTTCCAGTAACGTCTTGGAACATCAAACAACCTAACGATGACGAAAAAAGGGAAAGTTCTCTTAACGGTAACGGACTAGATCTTGTGATAGTTCCAGGCTTAGGCTTTACAAAAAGTGGCTTTCGTTTAGGTCGAGGTAAAGGTTACTACGATCAGTATTTTCATAAGTATGAAAAAGTTTTCCTTAAAAAACCAATAACTATTGGATTAGCGTACACCTGTCAAATAAAAGAAAGTTTACCTAATGACGATTTTGATGTACAATTAGATTACGTTTTGTATCCATGAACAATGATATTTTTTTTAAAGTTATATGATATTTTAAATTTGTAATAAAATTTATTTTTTCTTAAAATTTTATTGATTTTTTATAGTTTATCACTCTAAATTTTATATTTTGATTGTTTCATTCACTGTTTACATTTCAATGCTACAATAATTTATCTTATGTTAGGAATTTTTTTTTAGGTTAAATTTTAAAAATAAACTAAAACACCGAATAATCCTTCCTATTGTTTTTAATACATTAAAAACGAATAAAGAAGATGAATTTATGAAGAATCTAATATTTTGAAAATGTCTTTAGCAGAAGATGAATTGACGAGGTAGCTTATGATTAAAGAAATTGACTTTTGAAACTGTTAATCCTTTAAATCAAAAATAATAAGTTTAAATAATTTTAAAGAAGCATTTCCTTTTCTATTATAATTGTTTTTGGTGTTTTGTTTTTTTTTTAGATTAGCCATTGCTGAATTAACAAGAAATGCACAAAGAGGTCGTGAGCGATCAGCTACCATGGGTTCGTTAGCCTGGTAATTTTTTATATCATATTACACATTTTATATCTTATATTTTCTGTTTAACTATCTTTTGTATTTATAGGAAATCTTGTCCTGTTCCAGCTACAAATAAACGTTTTCTACACAATACAATTCTTGGTGCGATGCAAGCCAACAAAAATATCTCAACTCAGTCTCGAAAAAGAATCAATGAATCAAAAACAGATACAGCAGATAAGCAAAAAAAAATGGTAAAAAATGAAATTCACAAACTAGAGAAGTACGATATTTCTATCAAACTAAAAAAAAATGATATTTCTATCAATAAAACTGTTGAGATGGAATCTGCTATATCTTCAAGTAGCGTAAGTTTGCCAATGAAAAAAACCAAGCGTATACCAAAAGCGTAACGTTAAACTCGATCAGCAATGTGTATTTATATAGATATATACATATATATTTACACCATTATTAAAAACAATAAGTTTCTAACGATATTTCAACTCAAATAGTTTATTATTAGAATTTTAATAAACCTTTATTCTTCGACTTGATTAAAAAAATTTTCAATAAGTTGTACATGACCATTCGACAATCGCATACATTAAAAATTCGAGTCTCCAAATATTGACGATAGTCCCAATAGTTATAAAAATTTATTCTTAAAAGATCGTCGATGTTTTAAAAAGTGAACAAAATTTCTATGTAAGATGAAGAGTTTTTTTTTTAAATATTTTTAAATTATATATTATAATAAATAATGCTTGAAATTTTTCTTGAAAAATTAAAAAAGAAAAAAATTAAATACGCCAATATTTAAGAAAGGAGACGTAATAGTATAAAATTGTTAAAAAAATCGAATTAATAATGTTTTCTTCAAAGTTACCATCAGGTTTTTTCTTTGTAGCATTGTCTGTGTACCATGTCGTCATATTATGTTTGAATCTTCAAAGTATAGTTAATTTAAAACTAAATAAAATTAATTTAGAAGCAAAGACAAAGTATAATAAAAACAAAAAAAATGAGGTTTTTTTTTAAAAAAATAGTTTTAAAACGTCTTTCTAAAGTTTTAGTTTCATTATTGGAATTTAAAAACTTTACTACTTTTACGCCGCCATATTTACAGTCTACCTTACGGACATGCAGCGCATTAGTTATTACTTTTATAAAATCTACTTTTTTTAAGAATGTGCTTTATATTTTGCCATAAAATAGTTTGATTTTCATATAAAAATGAAAACTTTATGAAAATATTTTTTTTAAATAAGTGGAAAAAAACAACAAAAGTTTCAAGAATCTGTTTAAAAAAGCTAAAAAAAAAAATTATTCAAATTTATTACGAAATAATCTTGAAAATATTTAAAATTTGGTATATAAAATTAAGTATGGGAGTAAGGGAAGTAATGGGAAAGATCTTGAAATCTTGGTACGCTGCGTCAATTAAGACGTTACAAGTTGAATGTCATGGTAATGCAAAAATATTTGGCAAACTACTGGACAATGTCAGCCTAATAAGAAAACAGTTGAAAAATAAAAATCGTCAGGCCACAGACGTCCTATGGACGACACAGGTCCGTAGGACGTCCTTAAGACGTCTAATGGATGTTCTGTGTCCACTGGGATGGTTCTTGAGTTTTCCAGGTTTTGAAGCGAATTTTTGTCACAAACTCTTTGATGCGTTTTTGAAATCCGGCGATAGCTTTATTCCAAAACAGTCCTTAGTGGCTAAAATTACAGAACTATTATCAATACCTTTTAAATCTTATGATGCAATTATTATCTAAAATTATTAAGAAATTTTATTTACTCTATACTTTTTATATTTATTCTAAACTTCCTCAATGTTTTAATGCAAGGTATATTGTGTGGAGGTATTGCTGCCTATTTTAAACTTTCTCGATGTTTCAAAGTAAGGTATAGTGTGTGTATAATGTGATATCTCCAAGTTTATCCAAACAAAACAGTTTTTTGTGACAATTAGGTATATATTATAATGATATAATGATGGTATATATTATACCATAGTATTATACTGTAACGATTGCTATATATTAGGAGTTTTATTGATTTATCAAAAGTATTAGACACTGTGAACCATGATATATCTTAATAGAACTGTATGGAATACTAAACAATAACTTACTATGGTTTAAAAGTTACTTGTCAAACAGAAAACAATTTATAGTATATACAGCAAATAAAACAGAAAAACATAATATAACTTGTGGTGTTCCCCAGAGATCAATCTTCATTATTCTTCATTATTAGCCTCCATTATTCCTACTCTTATATAAATGATTCATGTTTAGCATCCAAAATTTTTAATTTTTATTTGCTGATGATTCGAATTTTTTTTACTCAAATAGTAATACAAAAGATTGTCTAACGAAGAATTATTAAAAATAAATGACTGGATTACAAATAATAAACTTTTATTAAATGTTGAGAAAACTAATTTTATCTTGTTCCACAAACCTAGTAGGGGAGATTTAGGGGACCCTTTCTTTAAAATTACCTAATCTCTTTATCAATTTGCAGTTATTAAAATAGAGTTAACTTTCTAAATATATCATGGAAGTATCATTTAAATCTATTGAAAACAAAATCTCCAAAAATATTTTAATGTTACATAAAATTAAACCATTTTTTAATATCAAGTCTTTAAAAATTTTATATTTTTTATTTATTCATAGTTATCTTTCCTATTGCAATATTGCATAATGGTATGTAATAGTTTGATTACAGAAGTTATTAAACTTTGAACAATTCCTTGCATAATTGCTAGTAAATTTTTTGACAACGTTAAGAACATTATAGAATTGACGTTTACTAGTATTTGAGCAACTGACTCACCGTTATTAGTAAATGACAAGATTACATGTCCATTTTTACAGTGTGTAAATATTTCATTGCGCAAATTGAAGTTTCCAGCTAAACAGTGTTTCACTGCATCCGCAAACACACATCCACTACTTTTTGGACCCATAATTCCTTCAAAAGAGTACAATTGAAGAGTTTATATATTTAAATTTTAATTAAATTTCTTGAAAAGTATTGCACTAATATATTATAAATTGTTAGCAATTGATAATATAACATAAAAACAAAATTTTTTAAATAATATATTTACAAAATATCATACCTAATACAAACAAGTAGTTGTTCAACTAAGGTCAAACTAATATTTAAATCTAAATAATGCAAATCAATTTTTTAGGAATTGTAAATATAAGCCCAACTATTTTTAGATAAATTAATTTTTACAAAAGTCAAATAAACATTTTAAATCAACTAAAATAAGAAAACTAAAAAAGTACGCAAAAGACTCTACACATTTAATAACACTTAACATTTAAAATGATACTCATAAATTAAAACTTGCATTTAATATAGGCTATAAAATTCTTATGACACTTTATTTGCATTTGAAAGTGGTAATTATCTAAGGGTACCACTTTTAAATTTATTTTATCACAAACAACATTGAAAACGTTCAAAATATTTATTGCAACTACTACACTTGTTAATTATTAAAATTCTTTTTTATAATTATTTTGGCAAAAACATAGGTGAAAATAAAAAAATACCAAGAATAATTTAATCTAAAAATTAGGACAATAATGAAAACAAATAAACTAATATTGTATATTATTGAATAAAAATAAAGGAATGGTGGCACCATGTTAACTTTTTAATTGTTTATATTGAAGTTAACATAATGGCTGCCACCATTCCGCCTATGCCGACCTCTTCTGCTAAGACCACTTGCAGTACCTCTGCTGCTGTCCCCAGCACTCCTGTTTGGGGGATAATAGGGCCATCTAAAAAGTAGATCATCTTTGCCCCCAAACCAGATCCAACGCAAATATGACCTGTTGCTGGTGGGTCCAGGATGCTGGGTCCTGTAAATCCTGTAGGCTTCATATATAAGTTCTAAAAGCAAATAAATAATAATTATATTAGTAATAAATGGCATTATGTAACACGTAATACAAATTTTTTACTTGTTACAGTTTATCTAAATATATAAAATTATTGACTAATAAATCACTGATAGGTAAAAAAAATTTTAATAAGAGTAAAAATTTAAATACTGCTAGTAATTTTCCTTTATGAGAATTTAAATGAGAACACAATATAAATGTATTAAACAGAGTATATTAATAGGAATAATAAAAAGTTTGATAACCATTCAGATACATTTTTAATACATAAATTTACCAGCAGAAGGTTGAGCAGGTGGAACTAAAAGTAGAAAATGTTGCCATTTAAAGATATTGCAAATGCTGAGAAATGCGCACACATATTAAAAAGTAATAGTTTTTAGACATACCAGTTGTTGCAGATGAACATGAAACTAAGGTTAAAAAGTTGTAATAAGAAAAATTGCAATTGATGAAAAGTGCATAGACAATTAGAAGGTAAAATTTTTAAAACTTACTAATCGTAGAAGATGTACACGATCCTAAGGTTAATAAGTTGTAATAAAAAATTAATATAGCAAATGATGAATAATGGATACGCATATTAACAAGTAATATTATTTAGACATACCACTTGATGCAGAGGACGATGAAACTAAGGTAAAAAAGTTTTACAAAAGAAAAATTGATAAAAAAAGGCATACACAAATAGAAAGTAAAAATTTTAAAATTTACGAATCGTACCAGATGAAGATGGTCCTAAGGTTAAAAAGTTGTAATAAAAAATTAATATAGCAAATGATGAAAAATGGATACACATATTTAAAAGTAATGTTATTTAGACATACCACTTCATGCAGACGACAATAAAACTAAAGTAAAAAAAGTTATAATAAAAAGCAAATATTGTAATTGATGAAAAATGCATAAACATATTAGAAAGTAAAGTATTTAAAATATACCAATTGTAGCAGGATGTTTGTGAGGTTAAAAAGTTGTAATAGAAAATAAATATTGCAATTGTTGAGAAATGCAAACACATATTAAAAAGTAATAGTTTTTAAACTTACCACTTGTTGCAGTTAAAGTTGGAACTAAGGTTAAAAGATTGTTATAAAAAATAAATGTTGCATTTGATAAGGAATGCATAACAGGTTTTTAGAACTTACCAACTGTACCAGATGAAGATGGTTCTAAAGTTTAAAAAAGGAGTAAGACACCGCAAAAAAAAAATAAGTTTAGCATTAAATATATTCACAGAATAAAAATTACTGGTTTTCAAAATTACTAACTATAGCAAATGATGAAAGGAGAGTTAAACAAAATATGAGTTAAACCTAGACACACATGTTTAAACTTTTGTTACTATGATTCATAACAAAAGTTATAATATACAAACTTAGCAATGGTAGACCTTGTCGATTCAACTAAAGGTAACAAAAAAATTGTACTATAAAAAATGACACCTTGTAATTGTCAAAAGTAAGTTCAAAAAATAACAACTAAAAAATTAAAATATAAAGAATATATGTATATAGACAAGAAGCTAACATTAAGAATAAGTATATACTTATGTAAATTATAAACATATATAAATTAGTATACATTAAGAAAAAGGTACAGACAATAATAATTATATCTTATATTTAAAAAACTTTAGAAATATTGAGTTAAAACAAAAATGTTATGGAACTATACTTACAAAATCTCAAGAAATCTATAATAATAGTGCTAGAACCTAAACAAGAAACAAATATTAGACATGTTTGTATAATTATTTAAATAATATTTAACGGATGAAGTAGTAAACAACAGGAAAATGATAAAAGAAGATGAGTGTAATTTTTATATCATTTTTAAACTAAACACTAAAAAATATGTTTGTTAAGAATAAATCAATATAAATTCGATTTGTAGAATTTTATAAAAATTAAAAGAAAAGAAGCAAATTATACAAATCATAAAATAATTTATTCTCAACAAAGTATTTTTTAATACACAAGTAAGTATTATTAAGACTTATTTGTGTATTAACAAATTTTTATACTTATATGATGTTTTAATGAATCTGTAAAAAGTTACTTTTATCTATCAATAAAATCAAAACAGTTTTAATCTAATAGTATTAGATTAAAACTGTATTATTAAAAATGTATTATTAAAAATAGTAATACCTCAATCTTTTTATACTTACGATTATTTTATCATGATAAACAAAAAGAGTTTTTACATTTATTTTATTGTTATTATGTTATTAGTTAGCAATAATATAATTATGAAAAAAAAAATTTGCTTACTATCTGTTAAAGAATCTATATATTTTTGAAGCTCTTTTTTTCATTTTTACTGCTATCTAATAATAAAAATAATGCAGAAAAAAAAAATAGTTTTTCTAAAAACTGGCCCCCGCTATCCACCCCCCGTATTTTTATAGTTCGCTGTTACCGAAAAAAAATTCATATAAACAGAAATTAGGTACCAAAAGTGCTGCACTTAGTTATATATCTGCTCCCATTTTTTTTGGCTGAAATTTGGCAGGTAAAAAGAAAATACATGTAGAAAATAGAACAAATAATAAAAGCGGGCTCAACATTTCTTCGAATTACCGATTATGGAAAGCTTAAAAAAATCTATAGCAAATAAAAACATGCATGTAGGATTATATTTGGTGTAAACAGAACTGTTAATGGTGAATCTCTTTTAATGGAACTTAATGCAATCAATGTTTATAAACTTAATATATACCAAGTAATGCTTCTAATGTTTAAAAGTCAAAACATAGTTTATCTCCTAATATATTTTATTCTTACTTCACCGAAATTACTCATAAATACTCCACAAAAACTAATAAATATTTTGTTCCAAGATCTTATTTAAAATTCAGTTCATTTCAAATTCAATACCGTGGACCATTTATATGAAAAAGTTTTTTGTAGAGTATTATTAAAAATAAAACTCTTCTAAACTTCTCCCTAAAACAATTCAAAAGATAATCTAAACAATTTTTATTAGAAAAAAATTTTGATCTTAAAAAATTATTTTAAAATTAGTACCTAAAATAATTAAACTAATTTTTATTATCATAAAAGAGATATAGAAATTTAATAACAAAAATGACTGATAAAATAACTAAAACAAAAACTTTTGAGATTTTTGATAAGAAAAATACACTATTTTTGAATAAAAATAATGATCCTGATATAAATCTTTTTGAGGATATTGATATTGAGTCTTGTTACTGTATTGTTGAGGAAGTTTCTTGTTATATAGGCTCAACGCAACCATCATTTACGTCATTAACTTTAAACATTGGAAGTCTGAAAAAAAATTTTAAAAATTTTAAGTCTATGTTACATAATATAAACTGTGAATTTAAGGTAATATGCCTATAGAAACTTGTTGTCTAGATGAAGATTCCAATAATTCAAATCTTTAATTGACAGGGTACAAATCAATTCATCAAACCAGAGGTAAAGGTATGGGTGGCGGTATATGTTTTTTTTTAATCCACAATACACTGCAATTTAAAAAAGCAGAAAATCTTAGCCATTGTAGTGAAGAATGTGAGTCATTAACCTTAGAACTGATTAATAATAAGAAAAAAGTACAAAAAGTTTTTTTAACTGCAATGTATAGACCACCAAGTGGTAATATAAAATTGTTTGAAAAATATTTAGAACAGTATTTAGAAACGGTAAGAAATAAACAACTATACTTAATGGGGGACTTCAATATAAACCTTTTAAACATAAAAAATGATAATAAAGTTAAACGCTTTATAAATATTCTTTATCAACATGGTATATTACCATTAATCAACAAGCCAACTCGTGTTACTCATCAAACTAAAACACTCGTAGACAATATCTTTACTAATAATATCTCATAATATAACACTCAAAGTGGGATCATAAAAATCGATGTAAGTGATCATTTTCCAATCTTTTTTACTTCTAATTCAATATACAAAGAAAAATCTGATGGGATACCAAACAAAATAATATATATAAAAAAAGGGAAATAAATAAAAATAGTATAAAAATTTTTCGCGCTCACTTATCGCTAATAAACTGGCAACAACTTATTAACTACAAAGACGCAAATAAAGCTTATGAACATTTTATCTGTGAGTTCAGTAATGCTTAAGAAAAAGCACTTCCAAAACAAAAAAAAGAGTCAAGCTCAAAAATTTACAATGTCCATGGATTTCACAAGGCTTCATCAAATCTTCCAAAAAAAAAAAAAAAAACTGTACGAAAAATATTTAAAAAAAAAATCAACCTACAAAAATGAAAAAAAATATAAATCTTATAAAAACCTTTTTGAAAAACTTAAGAAACAAGCTAAAAAAAATTATTATTCAAATCTTTTACAAAATAATATTGGTAATAATAAAAAAACATGGGATGTTATAAAAGAAGTAATAGGAAAGGAAAAGATTGATCCAGGTAATATCCTGCCAAACCATTAAAATATCGATAACAAAAACATTGTTATTAATGATCAAAAAAAGATTGCTGAAAGTTTTAACAATTATTTTACAAACATCGGAAACACGCTAGCTAATAAAATAACTCAAAGTAAAAAAATATTTAAATCGTATTTAAAAGAAGTGGACTTTGTAATGGACGAGTTTGACTTATCTTCTGATGAGCTTCGAAACGCATTTAAAACAATACAGTCAAAAAAGAGTCCGGGCCTTGATGATATCAGCTCTGTGGTTAAAGAAGTTTATGATGTTATTGAATATCCCCTATTGTATATCTTTAATCTCTCATTAAAAAGTGAAGTTTTTCCTGAACACTTAAAATTAGCACGCGTAGTTCCGATGTATAAAAGCGGAGATAACTCTACTTTATCAAACTATAGGCCTATCTCCATACTTTCATGCTTCTCGAAAGTACTAGAACGCATTATGTACAACAGATTTTTTTCATACCTCCAAAATCACAATATCCTTTTTAATAACCAATACGGATTTAAAAAAGACCATTCAACTGAACATGCAGTAATAAAGTTAGTCAACGAAATTTTGAATGGGTTTGACAAAAATCAAAATACACTTGGAGTATTTATCGATCTGTCAAAGGTGTTCGATACAGTGGATCACAAGATCCTTTTATACAAACTTAGTAATTAAGGTATAAACAAATAATAAAAGAACTGAGAGTTCTTAATATTTATGAACAAAACATCTATAGCATCCTTCAGTTTATGTTCAAAGTAAAAAATAATTTGGTCCCAAAAATATTCCATAATTACTTCCAATTCATTGATCATAAATACAAAACAAAACATTCTAAACAGAACTGCTATATTCCAAAAATGTCTTTAAGTCAATCCCAATTCTCAATACCTAGAAGAGGACCACAATTGTGGAACTCATTTCTCACAAATAAGATTAAAACGATAAACTCTTTTCAACATTTTAAATGCGTTGTTAAACAACAGTTACTTGACCTCAACATTACTGAAACAATCTCTTATTTTTAAAAAAAATTTTCACGTCTTGAAATTTTTTTTTTTTATTTCCATTTACACAATAGCTGGAAATGATTATGGTTATATTTATAAAAATGCATTTAATTGTATTTATATTTATAAAGATACATTTACTTGGCTATTTTACTTATACGAGTTCTTATATTTATATATATTTAAGTATCTTATAATTTGTGTTTATCTTATATTTCACTGATATTGATTGTAAAACATAATTGAAATTAACGGGGCAAGATGATAAGACCATCGTCTTCTACTTGCTCCAGTCAATTTGTTACGTTAACAGTTTTGTAAAAAAAATAATTTTATATTGACGAAAAAAAGATTATAGAATAATAATAAACTGAGAAAAGTCATCATTTTTGTTTGGATTTGTTTCTTATTTTCTTCTTATAAAAATAAAAAATAAATAACTAAAAATATATATATCATATAATAAGATTTAGTACTTGTAACATATTGTGTTTTACTATATAATTTTCAACTTGTAAATTTTTAACTTTTTAATTTTTAACTTGTTGCATAAATCAAAGGCGACAATGTAAACGGAATACACGGTCGGCGATAAAACAATTTACGTATTCTTCTTGCTCTATTTATTATACATGTACAAGCTTTCTTATTGCAAATTTTATTAAACGGCAAAGAAAATAAATAAATAACAAAATAGTTCTATCATATCCCTCTGTTATACCTATATCTGGTTACTGTTTTACTTAACAAGCAATTTTCAGTAAATTCTTCATATCATTAAACGAGCTGATTCTCAACCTTGGAGTCGGTCAAACAAAGTTCATGCTGTTTGATACAGGAGAATCGCTTTCAAAAAAACCAAAAATAATGAACCTTTCTTACAGCTTCAACTCAATATGTTTCATCTTAAGCTATCAATACCTTGTTATCGACCTAATTCTCGCAAACTCTTACTGCATCTTTTTTGCTAACAAAGCAATGCATTCTTGTCTCATCATATTCAAACTTTAACAGCTAGTTTAAAGTGTTCAACCACGCAAAAGTAACAAGAAATAAAAGCCATCTAATTAAAGTTCCGAAAAACTGACTTGGTTTTACTTGAGGTTTTTCTATTACACTCGTGTTAGAGTGTATAATGATCTGCAGCTGTTTCGTATTGGTGAGAGTTCTGGCTCAAAACCGTCTGAAGTTCAACGCTGGTTGAGTTCAATAAACGACATAAGTAAGGAAGGAGACGAGAACTTCCTAGTTTAATGCTCTTTCGCAGTGACAAAGACCGTAATGACTTATCACAGATAAGTCCTTACGGTCTTATCTGTGATAAGCCACTGATAAGACCGTAACAGAGTGACTGAGCACCTTAATGGTTATTTAATTCAATTCGATACTTCTAAATCTAATTTTGATGCGTAGAAGGTAGATTGTGAATTAGGATTATTACATAAAAGCAAAAACTTTACTTGTAAGTCGTATAAAATGTTAAATTAATTAAAAAAATTAAATAAAACTATTTTTTAGGGGGTAACATACAAAAAAAAGAAATCAATGAATATTCATTATATTATCAAGGTTCTAATCCATACTTTAGAAATACATGTATTGAAAATTTAGAACTCTTTGTATTTTGTTATTGGTAAGATATCATATTTTGAATAAATAAGTTATGCTAAAATATTCGCTTTTTAAATATTAAGAAAATAAGTACGAAATACTCTAAAAACTTCCTTTAACGTAGCTTTATTCTGATAATTTTTTTTGCTCTTTATCAATCCGACCTTTCCTTATTATTCTTAACTCGTTTCTTCTTGTTTATTGTTGTTGCTTTTTTCATTTTTTTTGTCTTATTCTGCAACTGTTTTTCGTCTTTTTTTACTGAAATAGTTATCATATTAACTCCAAAATATAAATTTAAATGTTTAAATACACGATAATCACCAAATGATCCCTCGTTAAAAGAAAACCAGTAAAGTTTACTCCCCTTTCAAGAAATCTTTACATAAACTTTTTTGGAATATTGAAACCAGATAATTTTAATTAGTTCCTCCTTATAATATTGGGTTTGTCCCTCGTTTTCATCGATTAGGACAAGAGCTTCTCCAGTGTTTAGTTTTTCTTTTGACTCTTTTTTGGCATTATTAATAGCTTCATTTATTGATTCATCTGAAGCAATTTGAAGCTTTTAAGTGATTTCATTTATATTGTCAAAAGCATTTTACAGTTAAACATAATATGTTCATAAATCTTGAAAAATCAATCCCTGGTTGGTGTCCTTTTTTAATTCTAAGGAACCCAATTACCGTTTTTAAGGTAGCAAACATGTCTCTAGTTTTTTTATCATTTTGAAGTTTGAAGTGAAATTACTGTAAGTTTTTCAGCAATGTTCAAATTCTTTAAAATAATATTTTTCGAAATGTTTTTTTTTTTGATTTTACGCTGTCTATTTCCTGTGAAAACACCTTAAATGATAAATGACTGTAACTTTTAATACAAAAATAGATATTCAAAAATAATACAAAAAAAGATATTTAATTCGTTACTGATGGTTTATATTTCAGGTCAACCTACTTGTAAGAGTGTTTAAAAAAAACCTGAAATAAAAATAAATTATAAAATACCATCAAAGTTATACATTCTCGATTTTTTAAAAACCGATGTTCTTTAAAATTGTTCCAGTATTAAAATATTAATATTAGAACATTATTAAAGAACATCGATATTGGAACATTATTAAAGAACATCGATATTGGAGCATTATTAAAGAACACCGATATTGGAACATTTTTGTATAACTGCTTTTATTTTGTAACTGGGTTTAAAGATCTTTTTTTTTTTATTTGGAAGAAACTGTGTTTGAAAAACTCTTTTTATTTGGAAGAAATTGGGTTTAAAGATCTCTTTTTATTTGAAATTTGTTTCGTACTAAAAAAAATAGAAGTTTAGTTAAAATTTTTTGTATCTGCAAAAGTTTGATAAGTTTTTTAATTTTATGATGATATTGTTCATGTTATTTTCGATAAACATAAAGTAAAGAAAAAAAATGAAAAATAAAAAATTCTGTCAAGTATGGGAAAAGTTTCAACTTTTATTTCACTAAAATTTATTAAAATGATGTTTTGCAGTTAAAATATATTTTGGCGTTCAAAAGATACCATAGAAAATTTAGAACCATTTTTTTATTTTAGAACTCATTAAGCACTTTATTTTAGAACTCATACAGCTCTAAAAAAAAAAGACCAATAAATAAAAAAGGTTCGGTTTAAATTTAAAATCTTGTCTAAATAAAAAATTCAAACCTCTAAATTTTCAATCTTATGATAATAATAATCATGTTTTTTATATATACTTTAATATTACAGCAATCTTTAACACGTCGAATAATTTCAACGAAAACTAGCAAACCGTCTTAAATTAAAAGCCAATAGATATCCCAGTGTCAACCTGCTGGTTAAAGAATTCAGTGTGCTAAATTTTTTTACATTATATTCTCAATAACATCGAGAACTATATTTGTGGAAATCATTTCTTCCAAATATTAGTATAAACCAAATAATAATATAAACTCTTCCAAATAATAATGTAAACTCTCCCAAATAGTAATATAAACTCAGTTTAAGTTTCAAAAAAACTTGATTGAGACATGATTGAAGACTTCACGGGATGAAACGACAGGGTCACTTTTAAAAATTTTGACTGTTAACGTTTTTGAGCTATGTAAACAATATTATCATATCTTTTAATTGAATTCAAATTAAATAAAAAAAAATAGGATGTATTTTTAAATTTTGATGAAACTAAATCCTTTTACTTCATTATGCAAAACATACCTAAAACATTATATAAACATACATAAAAATTTTATGGACGTCAACAACATCCGCAGCTTACTAATAGTCAAGGCTCTTGCGAATCGAAAATTTAAATTCGTATGAACTTTTTTGATTCCAGGCTACAATTGCTCAAACTTTTTGCAAAACATTCTGGTTGGATTTTAGCATAAGCATACTTAGTTTTGGTTCAAAAAAGACGTTTTTTAAACGTCTTTTGATTACTCTAAAAGCCTTTTGCGGACCGAATGCCGCTAAGCAAGTTACAGATATGTGAAGTTGTGTTAAATTTTTGTAATTAAAAGTCAATTTGTAAAATAATGTTTTCCCAATTTAATTGCCTTCAATGAAATAGATTTACTAGGCGTTTTTACATTTTGTAAAAAATCTTTTCTTCATAATTGAAATTTGAGATTTTGTTTAAATAAAAAAAGCAACTTAATGTAAACCTGTTTTACTTTGTTTTAAAACTGCGCTATTGTTAAGAATTATTCACATTTATAATTAACTTACTTAACTACGCACTCGGTATGCGTCAACCTAAGGAAGTCTATAAGAGGACCTTGGGACCGGCCCAAGAAAAACGCGTGCCCACCGGGTACTTTTTAAAAACTGAATTTTCTATGACGGCTACGATTGTTATAGTATTGACATTTTAATAATGTAAAAAAGCGTAGTTTTTAGTGTTGATATTGACTTCGACTAAATTGAATAAAAGTCGACTAGTCGAAAGTCGAAATTAGTCAACTAAAAAAAAACGAATAGTCGATGTTTAGTCGAGTAAAAATCTTAAAATCCTTTATCTTGTCATTTGATTTAACTTTCCAATTTTTTATTTTTGTTTCTTTGTTTAAAAACAAAAGTATGTACTATTATGATAAGAGATGTCACATAAAGTGGTTTTGCCAAATACCGAATATTCGGCTAGACGCTCGGCCGAAGCATCAAATATTCGGCTGCCGAATATTCGGTGACACTTTCCTTTGAGGTTTCCGGCTTGGTTTATTGAAGTGTATATACTGGCAGAAGTCGTTTCGTCAAATATTTGCAGTTTTGACTTAATAATACAGTATTGTAAAGTTAACAACACTCTATAAACTGGCAAAATACAAGTCGAATGAAACATTTTTAAAGATGTTTAAATGCATTTTTATAACCAGAGAAAAGCTTTTCTCTGGTTATAACAATAATGTTAACTCATAAAATGGGTGTTTTATTTAGGCTAAATGCTTTTAAATTAAAAAAAATAAAAGCTATAAATATTTTCTTAAATAAATATTTAACATTATGGTTTAAATCTCAACACCAAATGCAATTTAATAAGATTATAAATGTTTCAAATTGCAAGAAAACTTAAATGATTGATTTCTCTCATCAAGGATTTTTGGGTTAACGTTTTTTGCCAGAATACCCACAATATGTTGTAGGTATTCTAGAAAAAAAACTCTACGCTGTGGGCGTTTTTGTTATGACTTGGATGTGTTACAGCACACATTATTTATTGACTGTTACATCAATTTAATTTAATTATAGTTTTATATAAACGCATCGTACTCAACAAACCACTCAAAAAAGAAAACTCAAAAAAAAAAACTCAAAAAAGAAAACTCAAAAAAGAAAACTCAAAAAAGAAAACTCAAAAAAGAAAACTCAAAAAAGAAAACTCAAAAAAGAAAACTCGAAAAAGAAAACTCAAAAAAGAAAACTCAAAAAAGAAAACTCAAAAAAGAAAACTCAAAAAAGAAAACTCAAAAAAGAAAACTCAAAAAAGAAAACTCAAAAAAGAAAACTCAAAAAAGAAAACTCAAAAAAGAAAACTCAAAAAAGAAAACTCAAAAAAGAAAACTCAAAAAAGAAAACTCAAAAAAGAAAACTCAAAAAAGATTACAAAAATAACTAGCTCAGGTCTTTGCATTTCGTAATTTCAGAAGTTGATAAATCTTTAAAATTTTAATGGAGATAAATCTTCACTACAACCTGAACTTAAAACACTGTTTAATTTTAATAGAGATAAATCTTCACTACAACCTGAACTTAAAACACTGTTTAATTTTAATAGAGATAAATCTTCACTACAACCTGAACTTAAAACACCGTTTAATTTTAATGGGAATGTCAATTATACGGTTGAATTGAAGGCTGCCTGATGCCGATGAAACTTGACGCGAAACATCCTAACAGAACTTGCAAAAATATTTTATACTGTACTCTCATATTTTTTCGCTCGTTAACTTTAAATGATATGATTTTAAAAATGTAAAGCGAAAATAAATTACTTTGTTATTTTTATAATAATTTATTTTAGAATAATAAACTATTACCATATTTTGATTAAATCGACTTTTAGTCAATTTTTAAAATGTATTAGTCGATTTTAGTCGACTTTAGAAAATCATATTAGTCGATTTAGTCGACAGTCGTAACAACACTAGTAATTTTAATAATTAAAAAATATTGTAAAGTTAATGTTGGAAAGTTTATAATGAAATTACCTTGATTCGATTTAAATTAATGGATAATTTAGAATCAAATTCAAATCACTTTTCTGATTCAATTCGAAATATCGAAGTTTGGAAGTGGCCAATAATAGATAAAAACCAAATTTACTAAAGGATCACCTCATCATAACGACGACACGGGTTTCGAAGTGGAGAGGCACATTCGTCAAATTCTAAAAAAAGTCCTTTATATCTAGAATTTTCTAAAAAAGAACTTCCCTGCCCCCCCCTCCGGTGTCGCCGGCCCTGGCTTGAGGAAGAACGTAGCCGAAAATCGATTTTCGACTTCGTTTTACAATTTTTACAAAGACTGTAATGGTACAGTCTTTGTAGTCTTTATTAATTATTTCAGTAGCAAGTCAAAATTTGCATTTTGCATTTTGACTTGACAAATTTGCATTTTGACTTGACACCATTAATTGGTGTCTTTGCTTCTAAAAGACACCATTTTGCGTCGAAATAATTTTGAAAAGTGGTTTGTAAGTATCAAAAATCAGTAATCCACCTCGATTACAGCTTTCAAAAATTTATCTAGTCAAATTTTAATTAAAAGTTGACTTGATAAGTTTCCAACCAGGGCCGTCTAGAACGGGGGGTGTAGGGGTGTTCCCTCCCCTCCTCCCCCTCACAAAAACAAAATCTGTCATATAAGCATTTGAGTTGGCACATTGAGCAAGTTTTGAACTATAGTTGGCAAATTGCAAATTTGGCAATTATAGTTCAAAAATGACCTTTGAACTATAGTTCATCGTTTGCATAACTTTTTAAAATTTAGAGTATTATCTTTAAATTTTAGACCTATAAATATAATTCTGAATCAACATAATATATCATTATTACTTATAAAAAAAAGGAAAGATGGATAAAGTTGAGTAGTGCCTACAAAAATTTTACAAAAAAATCAAATTTTTAATTTGATAACAGAGAGTTACCTCTAAAGTTGCTAAATTTATAATTTTTTCAAAAATATAAGAGCTGGGCCTGTCCGGGAGTTGAACCCGGGACCTCTCGCACCCTAAGCGAGAATCATACCACTAGACCAACAGGCCTCATAATGCTAGATGTTTAAATAGTATTATAAACAACTTTTAATCATTTAAATATTGTCAGCTTTACCAACACGAAAAAGTATAGCTGAAGAAAATTAATAAAAGAAAATATTTCGTTGTACTTTTACTAAGACGTTTATCATCTTTCGTTATATTTACTCACCTATTTGTAATAAATTATTATTGTAATTATTAATTATCTAAATTAACATTTGTTTCAGTGTTCTTTTTTTTTGTGTAAATTGTTTGATTTAGATATATCGCGACGTTTAATTTACATACGCACGATGACTAATACTTATTTTCATTATTAAAAAAATGCGAATTTAATCTTTTTGCCGAATAGGAAAAAAAGAGTTGTGATCAAGGCTGGTTTAGAACTTTCTCGGCCTCCCGGCATTTTAGCCCTTCTGACCAAAGTTGATAGAAGCCTATTGGTTTCATTAACGTTGAAACAAACATCAGTTTTCTATTTGAACAATATAAAGATCTGAAAAACTTTTTAAATGAATGAAAAGAAGATTATAAGTACCTTAAAAATATATATAAAATTTGAAAATATATGTGTTTATTAGAATAATAAACTCATATTTTTTAAGTTTTGATTAACTAATAATAAACTCAACAATAAACAACTTTATTAGTTTAATTGTTTATTATTACATTAGAATTCCGTTAACTCGGACTCTGAACAGGTATATATATATTTTGTTCGACTTAGCGAATGTCCGAGTTAAGCCAAGCTTTTGGAATGTATAGAGAATTCAAGGGAATTGAAACTTTGTCCAACTTATCCAGGGTCCAAGTTAACGGGATTCTACTGTAGTTATAAAATATTAACTAATAATAAACAATAATCTTAATTAATATTATTAATTTTTTTTGACCACATCAAGGTTATTGATGTGGTCAAAAAAGATTTGAAGGGCTTCGCCAATGTTGAAGATATTCAAGGTTTGATGTTGATTCAAGATTCTTAGATCTTATCAGTTTGAGTAGATCCAGGGCTGAAGGCTTTCGTTTGTCTATTTCAACATTAATCTTAGTCGCAATAAAAGCTCCAAGATGGAGACAATCGTTCAATGAGAACAGGGTTGGCGCAAACACGTTTTATTGAAGGAAGAGGAAGGAGGAGGGGAAGGGTGTGAGGATGTATGAGTAGAATAAAATATTTGACTGATTTTTTTTTTTTTTCAATATCATTATACAATAGTTTTAAAAAAAAAAACGTTATGGAAACGTATAAAAAAGTTTGTTTACGCACGAACTAGCGCTTAAAAACAGCTGGATGGGGAAAAATGGTAAATACAGTTTTTGCTCATTACACGGCGTTAATTTTTGTCCGAAAATCTCCCGATTGCTAGTTTGCGTGTGTTTTTTAAACTCTCAGTCATAGTAAGTGTTAACCATGTAAATATAGCTATAAAATTTTAATAGACCAATCAATATCAAAAGTTTTCTGTGAGTGGTTTTTATCCCGGACCAGATATTTTGCGCTAAACTTGTATTTCATTTAAAGAAAACAAGCGTATGAATCATAGGTCTATATACTTCATCCTACTATTTTTTGATTATATTCTCACATTGATAACATAATATCAAATTGATATTTGCAGAAAAACTATAATAAAAAATGGACACTCCAATTATAATTACACCTGAATAAAAATTAATTATTAAAAAACTAAAAATCTATATGTAAAATAACCTAAAAATTGGTATAAAAACCAGGATTAAATTATCTCTAAAAATACTTTAAAGAAATTATGAAATATAAGAAATCTAATTAGTAGATAAAATAAAATGCGGAAATTTTCAATCCCTGGATTTCGGGATTGAAAAAGTTGTCTCTGGTAAATCCTGGTATATCCCGGGATTGAATAGGAAAAAACACAATTGTAGAAAGAGAAGCATAAGAAGAACTAACGTTTTAAGTACTTATTAAATATAAATTGAGAATGCTTTTTTAAACTTAACTTTGTTTTGTCTTGCTTATTTTGCCTCCTTTATATCAAAAAACCGTCTTTTTGATGGGTCTATTCAAAACACAATATCTTGAAATATATTAATGCATAGCCTATGAAATATTTTGCACATGTTCTAGACATGTAAACTAAGGTATTGACATAGGAATTTTAAGATTATTTGACTACATCAACAACTATTGCAGTTCTTCTAAAGAAATTTAAAAAAAAAAATTTTTATGCCTAAAAACTAATAAATAAAGAGATTGGAGAATATTAATTGAATTTTGAAATGTCGTTCCCTACAAAATAATATAATAAACAATTCCTGAAAATTTGAAGTAATTTGCTTTACTACCTCACAAGATATTATGTTTTCAATAACACCATGTTTCGCAAAAATCAAAAACAAAGAAAAACGCAAAAGAAGATTTAATAACAAAAAAAGAAAACTATAAAGTATGAAAAACTCATAAAATCCAGCAGAATAAGCTTGGCATGGTTATAATTGAGCTTCCTTATCATTAAACCCTTTTTTTTTGGTGACGCAACTTCTGTCGTTGGGATTTTGAAGTAAGTGAAGACTTGATTGTACATTTTTTAATTCTGCATTTATCGCGGTTAATCAATCCGATATGAGTAAAATACGTATTTCCAAAATTTTTAAAACATCAATAATTCCATGGGTACCTTCATTAAAATTGATAATTGCAGAATTTACTGACATTTCGATAATGCTTCAATTTACAAAAATATGTTTGGGGGATCGTTTACAGATTATAGCATTTAACGCTTCATTATTGTTTTAAGAAGAACTACTTAAAAAGTGCCAACACGGTTTAAGACCGTGTAGGCACTTTTTAAGTAGTTCTTCACTGCCTAAGTTTTTAAATACAGGGACAAGAATATTTTTTATTGCTAATGGCAAGCTTGCTTGGGTTTATATGTCCTCTTATATGGTCATTTTGTAAAAGGTTAAGTGCTTTATTGGTTAACCTCCGTTTTCCTGCTACTTGTTTTCCATCACACAATTTTTTGCACGTAGACGTTGACGCAGTGCGCGACCACGACTTCCTATCTTTTTTTGGATGTGCACAATACATTCTGCTTTTTTGATCTTTATATCTTTGTATGGACATGAAACTAATACTGCAGAATATGATGAGGTATCATCATCACCCAAATAACTACTGTATTGTAACTTAAATTTTTTGATGGAAAATAGTAATTGTATCTCCATCTTTCATAGCACCAGATAATCTTTTATAGTTAGCAAGACATTTATGGTTGGCTTTCCAATCCTCATATTCTAGAGTTCCTTTTTTGCTTTTCCAAAGAACACGTCCTTTACAATGTTTTGACAACACAACAGCATCTATACATTTGCTTGTTAAAGTTGATATGATTGTGACAACACCATTAAATGATGAGAATTAATCAAGTTTCAAGTTTCTAAAGCTGCTTTGTTAGTAACCTGTTGAGCAACAGTTTCATAAGCATTGTATAGTTTTTTGTAACTTTTATCATATGCATTGTAGGTAATTAAAGGAATGTTAATTAGCTGGTGGTATAGTTTCATTGATTCATAACCTTCACCTATTTCTCTAAATGCTAATACAGAAAGAATATTTATTTCATAGCTATCTCTTCGTACAGAACTATTGAAAAGGTTTGAAATAGGTCTGGAAGTTTGAAATGAATGACACCAATTACAGGAAGTACAGCAAAGTTCCAAGGTCAAACAAAGTCCCATTCTTTTATTAGAACAATTTTGTATGAAAATTGAAGAGAAACAACTCGGACATTTCATAACTTCGAGAATCATTAAATGAAGTAACTCAAAGTTCATTATAAAGTTGAAATCATTATAAACAAGTTCTGGATTTTTCCTTGCAACAATTTTTTTTGCATTGGCTATTGTTGTAAAAGAGTTTGGCTCTTGTGGTATAACTGTACTCTGGCATTGAATTTTTTGTGCTTTGTTGTAACGATTAATGCCTTGGTAATGTCTTTTTTTCCTTCTAGCATAGGATCTGACCATTTTAAGGCTAATAAGTTAAGATAACCCAAGTCTCTTTTTCAGAACAAATATTTTATTCATCAGTCAAACTATTAACTATTCGACAAATTAAGCAGCATTTAGAGGTTTTGTTGTTAATTTATTTTGAGAAAGTAATAATGTAAAACAGCTATAAAAACTTATTTAAGCTTATGACTTATTAATTTCAGAATAAACTAGAAATTATTCAGTTGTGTTTTATGGATGTTTTGCGTTGCTAAGCCCGTTGCTACGGAATGTTTTTTTAAAGTTACTTTTTCTCAATATCAAAAAAAAGTTTGGCAACTGACTTTATATATTATTTATCTACAATAAATTGCCTATCAAATGAGCTAAATATTAAAAATTTCATTTTTTTGAAGATTTTGAGAACATATTTGGTGATGTACCACCTTAAAAGTGATTAATTTAATTATGGTATAGTTAAAGTACTTCATTTATTAATGAACCTAAGTAATTTAAATTGTAAAACAATACTTTAAAATGATAAACAGTATAAATAAAAATAATAACTAAAAATAATATGAACATATGTTCATATTATTTTTAGTTATTATTTTTATTTACTTATTAACTAAAAATAATATGAACATATGCTCATATTATTTTTAGTTATTATTTTTATTTATACTGTTTATCATTTTAAAGTATTGTTTTACAATTTAAATTACTTAGGTTCATTAATAAATGAAGTACTTTATTTATTTATTACAAATATAACTCATGTATATTCATGCATGTACATGCATGAATATACATGAGTTATATTTGTTTTTGAAAGTACTACCCTAAAAAATCAAACTGTCAATCATTTCATTGCTTAATTATATTGATTTTTTGAACATAAAAACTAAGAATGCTTTTTCAGAATTTATACTTGTTGGCCGTATAGATAATATATAATCATATTTTTTTAAGGTGATCTAATCATAAGCTACTACTTTCAAATAACAGTATTTCTTTTTGAATTTTATAAGTTATTTTTTACCTTTATATTTTGTGTTCGTATTACAGCCAATCTTTTTTCCATCACTTCATTTAATTTGTTCATTTTAATTCTTTTGACATTATTCTACTAAAGTCTGCTGCTGTTATTATATTTGCCGAGTATAAACACTTTATCAGGTTTATCATCATTTTTTTATTTTTGGTACTTGTATTTGGTAGAGAAATTTCTGGAATTTTTTATAAAGTAACCTGGTCACGAAGATATAATGACCTCCTTAACGGTGTTCTCCACTCTTAAATTCAGTGTCTAAAAGCATTATACAATTGTTTTCCGATTTCAGATTGTTGTTCATTTATTTTTGTCAACATAAACTTTTATGCATTGTCAGAAGAAGTTAAAGTTACGTCTTGTCAACAAAGTGCTACCACAGTTGCTTTATTGGGAGTAAAAGTACTACAAAATCAGATATCATTCTGCATTTTTTCTCGTTCATCTTAATGGAATCACCGATGTTGGAATCCAATTCTAATCTAGAAGTGCCTTTTTAGCACAATAATTTTTTTAATTTTAAGTTCTCATTTAAGCTGCTACATCGGATTTTGCAATCTATGATTAAACGGATGATCTTTCTAAACTCAATTTTTACATACTTTTGTAAATAATTTTCATTTCTGTTTGGGAACCTTTTAAACATTTGTACAATTTTCCTGACGTTTTTGTTATAACCAATAATTTAGTGCCTAATTTTAACTTCAGATGTTTCATTAATTAACAATGAATCATTTGAATCTCGAATATAATCTTTCTCTTCAAAAACAATTTCTACTTAAAATAACGATAACTAAAGTTTATTTAATAAACCTAACTTATATAACTTCAGTTGAACGGAGATTAAGTAAACTTATGTAGTTTACTAAACCTTCTATCTTTTGATAACTTCATTAATTAAACTTTTGTAAATTACGCACATATTTGTAATTAAATTGAGTGGACATAAAAATGAAATTAAAATCACGCAAACATGGGAATTAGAATGAATTAGAAAATTTAAATTAAATGAATTAGAAAATTTAATTAAAAGGTATTTCTTTTATTAAAAATGTTTAATCTTCCAACTAGTAAGTGCTAAAATTTTATTTACTTTTAATAATATATTAGTTTTAATATTATACTATATATACATTTTTTATATATTTAATAGTACAAAATATGTACGGTTAAACATATAAAAAATGTATATATAGTATAATATTGCAAATTAGCAATAATGTTTTTAGTTAGCATTTTCGATAAAATACAGAAAGAGGGAAAACAAAAAAACGTTGCAAAGAGGATGAACTACTACAAAACCAAGCAGCTACAATTCCAAAGCCTATATTTACATTTTATGATGTCTAAATTTTTTAATTACAAATTAAGCTGAAACTTTTCGTACTTTTACTTTTTCAAGACAATCCCGGGAAATTTCGGAGGCTAATCCCGGGATTTCGGGACAAACAATTTGTACGGAATCCCGGGATTTCGGGATCCTAGGATACCAGGATTGCTATCCCTAGCTGCTTTGAAAGATATTTTAAATTGGCTTGTATACAAGCTTGTATACAACCTCCAGCTATAGATGGAGGTTGTTTTAACCTTGTTGCAGGGAGGTAAGTCATGTGCAGCCTGCCAATACCTAAAAAACAAAAATAAAAAATTACTACTATTCTATTAATTTATCATACATGTTCTATTTTCATCCAATTTGTAAATTCGAATTCATAAATCTACACGCAGTGTAATTTGCATAGCTTGTTCAACAACCCAGTTTTAGATGTTGTGGATTAAGAACTAACCTTAAGCTTAACTTAATCTAATAGAATAACTTCAACTTAATCCAATATATAAACTTAGCTTAAACCAATAGAACTACTATAAACATCAACATCTTAATTTTTTCAAAATAAATAAAAAGCATAATACTTCGAAAGGTATCATCTTCTTGATATTTTTATAACAGGTAATAACTCTCAAAACTAATAAAAATAAATTCATTTTATATTTTGAATATGTTATCTTTTTCATAAAGGTAATATGAAAATAACTTGAAATGGTATAAATAAAATCCAAGTCTAAAAAAATATGTTAACTATTATGAATAAAATAATTTCTGAAATCGAGGTATAATCGAAATCGAGATATAATCAAAATGCTATTATCAAAATAGATTTTCAGAAATGAAATGAAACTATCATCGCCATCAGCAAAAACTTGTTGTACATTCTTCTTGATATTTGTCAGCACAAATTTTTTAATAAAAAGCCTTACAACTGAGCAACTTTGCAAGCCACAACGCTTGCAGTACCAATTTTCCAAATCATTACATTTGCGGTATCTGTTTTGAAATTCATTATATTTGCTTGGATCATGGCTTTACTTGAATAACTTCAACCTAAGCATCAAGGTTTTAATAATCTGATACTTTGTATCAGATGTTTATCAACTTTGAAAAACAAACTACAAATTGCTTTTGAACATGCAGCATATCAATGGATATTAATGAATATAAATGAGAAACACAGTTTTTTAAGATTTTTAAGACACTTTTTTTTTAAAATTATAATTCACCAAAGTAAATCCCCAGGGCCGAGAAGGCCACTACAGAGGAGGAGGCTACTTTATTGTGGTTATAACCGTTATAACACTCTCTCTCTCAACTCTATAACTCCGAAACACGAATCTTGACGAACAAGACCGCTGCGCGGAAAAACGAGTTAAGTGGATACACCAACATATGTGTGAAAAATTATGAATATAAAACATTTAAATCTGTCAAAATAGAAAATTTTGTGAACACTTTAGTTCATTGCTTATATAATGTAACATTATATTCAAATAGTATGTTTAAATATACTAATTATAGTTTCTAAAATACTTTTTTGTAGCTGTTTATACTTTTTATTCACAGTAGTACCAATCTATACATTCCTGAAAATCTTTCAATAAGGAAACTGTTGCAATCAATAATAAACTTCAATAATAAAAATGTTTATTGATTTAATAATAGCTTAATAATATGTTAATAATATCTAACCAAGCAAAAAATTTATCCTTAAAAATTTATCATAAAAATATTTAATGAAGTTACAATCAGATGCGATTCTACGAATTAAATAAGGGAGGGAGGGGGGGTGAATCCTTAAAAAGTACCCGACTGGCTTCTTAAAAAAAAGATCCTCAAAACTAAAATATCCCCGACTGAATTGTGTCAGATACCCGACTTAAAAATCACCTTCTTTGAAGTATTCTATAGAATAAGCATAAACTTACTTCATAGAATGATCTGATTGCATTTCTTGGTTAAACATAGACAACACTGATGTGTAGCCAGTTATACGTTGCAAGTTAAGATATTTGTAAACATTTTTTCATACTGTTTTATATATATACTATTTATACCTACTAATAAATATAACAAATATTAATGAATATTACTAAATAATAATACTAATAAATATTATTTTTACAAATATATTTTATTAACTACAAAGTTTTTTAAAAAGTTTTTTAAATGTCAAATGACAAATAAATTAACATTTTGATCACATTTACATTTTAACATGTATGTTAAAAAGTCTTATAACCTAAAAAAAGAATTTACCGGTGGAAGATGTTACTTTAGTTACAATAAGAAAACTATTTTAATTAAGACTTTAATAAACGCTTTCGTTGCAAATGCTACGTTATTAAGGCTGTTTTCAACAAGACGAAAATATTCGTGCAAAGCGAATTTTTTCGTTGATAAGCATGCGCAGATGAAACATTTCTGTCAAAATTAACAAAAATGCTTTATCTACATCTACACGCATGCTTATCAACGAAAAAAATTGCTTCGCGCGAATATTTTCGTCTTGTGGAAAACAGCCTTTAGTAATTAATTATTGAAAACTGTTTAAAGTATTTTAAACATACATTATGGTAAATTTAATTTTGGTAATTATAAATTTTTTAAATAATTAGTAATTAAATGTTTAAATACTTTAAACAATTTTTAATCAATTTTTACATTACATAGTATATTTACACATCGTCGTTGGCCAGGTAATATCTCACTTGTGTAAAAAGCAAAATTTTACAGGAGACTGAAGAAACTATATATTTCAATGAAATGAGGTTTTAAAAGTAAGAGTAAAAAACAAATAACTAACAAATTATATTATAATTTGTATTTGTACATATCGTCGTTGGCCAGGTAATATCTCACTTGTGTAAAAAGCAAAATTTTACAGGAGACTGAAGAAACTATATATTTCAATGAAATGAGGTTTTAAAAGTAAGAGTAAAAAACAAATAACTAACAAATTATATTATAATTTGTATAACTAACAAATTGTATTATAATTTGTTAGTTATTTGTTTTTTACTCTTACTTTTAAAACCTCATTACATTGAAATATATAGTTTTTTCAGTCTCCTGTAAAATTTTGCTTTTTACACAAGTGAGATATTACCTGGCCAACGACGATATATTACATAGTACTATGTAATATATGTAAATATACTATGTAATGTAAAAATTACTATGTAATGTAAAATTTACATATATTACATAGTACTATGTAATATATGTAAATACTATGCAATGTAAAACTATGTAATGTAAAAATTGATTAAAAATTGTTTAAAGTATTTAAACATTTAATTACTAATTATTTAAAAAATTTATAATTACTATATACTATAGTATATTTACATTAAAATCGAGTATTTCGTCAGCCTGGAATACAAGTGTCGTATTCAATATTTTTGAAAAAAATGACTTATATATGCGAATTATCTATTTTTTGCGGACTTACATAAAAAAAAATAATCTGATAGCTTAATTAAATTTTTTTCCAATATAGTTCAGTAGATCATTTGTCGTAAATGAACTTTTAATACGAGACGCTCGACGTAAATTTGTTGTACTCATCGTAGACCAATAGTAGCGTTCTATTTGCTCACGTGACTTTAGATTTAACTACGTATATTCTACGTATTTTAACATGTTTTTTGTAAATAAAAAGCAATACATTCCATTTATTTTTTAATACTGACTTGTTTTTTGTTTTCTTTGAATTGAATTGAAATGTTCAGTAAATAAAAATTATTACTCGTAATCAGAAGAACTAAACAGTATTTATAAATATATTGTTTTTTATAAAGATAAGTAAAAATATGGAATGTTTTATAACAAATGTATTTTATGGCTTCTACCAAATGGAGGAAGAAACTCCTGGATATGTTGCAGAAGACCCTACAATTCATCTTTTTCTTCTACTATTATTTCTCCTAACAATGAAAAGTAAATACAAAATACTTGTGTACAAAGGTTTCATTACAATACGTCCTAATATGTCAATTAATCAATTTATTTTGTCGTCTGATTCTTGTGTTCCCCAGAATAAAAACACAATTGTGTCTATGGTAATAAAAAATTTTCAAAATGAAAGCGGAATACCACTCATTGAACAGAAGTATAGTGAACCTGGTCATAGTTCAGTACAGAATATTGACACAACCTTATTTTATAATTAAGTAAAGTATATATACCTATATATAATTAAGTCCTCCTACCTTATTCAAATTACAGCCATCTATTTAAAAAACTTCTAGAATAGAATTGAAAGTCATACAAATGTGTAAAGATGACTTCAAAAACTTCAAACTTGCTTCCAAGTCTTATATTTCCAAGTGCGTTTTGCAAAAGTAATAGTTTTACTTTTACAAAAGGCACTTGGAAATATAAAGACTTGGAATGTGTCATGATTCATTGACACAAGATGTGTTCTTTGACACAAGATGTGTCATCAAAAACATCTACCTTTTCATATTAAATTCAAAAAATCGTTCTCAGGTCCGTTAATTGAAGAAAGATCGGTAAAAGGTACCTCTCAGAGAAAGAATAATCAGAAACTTAAAGTTTTGAAATAATTTCCTTCATTAAAAAATGATTCAACACGTTTTTTGCTCTCAGATAAAAAAATTAATGATCTTGAGTCAATGGTAAAATATTTTGTTGGTGATTATCTTGAATTTTATAATACTGTTTTAAGTCACAAAGTCTGAACAATTAAATATATCACTTTGTAAAATGTTTTAATAAACATTTTATATATTTATTTTTTTATTGTAAAAAAAAAGGTACAATAATGGAAATGGTTGTTTTTTATATTTAAGGTTTAACTTATATCATTTTTCACAGACAAATTAAAAGATATGTGTGATGAATTAGTTATTTTATTTTTCAATTATTCGAAAACAAACAACATTAGTAAAAATTGCTTAATGTAAAAAAAGAAATTATAACAATTTAAACAAAAACTTATATTGATTTTAGTCAACTTAGTTAAATTTCAACATGTAATTAAATTTACATAAAGAGATTTTGTACTTTAAACTTCGAATGCAAATTTCTCAGTTTAAACACAGTGTCGTATACGACACTTGTATTCCGGGCTGACGATTTGTAAAATTTACAAAATAGTTTTACGTCTTGTATTCGAATATCTCTTCGAATTAAAAACAAGCATTTAATAAACGTATTTACTATTATTTTAATTTTAAAATTTTGGACTTAAATATTATCAAATTGTTCATGTTATCAAAATGTTATGTTATCAATATGTTATGTTATCAATTTATGTTATCAAATTGTTATGTTATATATACGTTATCAAAATGTTATCAAATTATGTTATGTTATCAAATGTTATGTTATCAAAATGTTCATTTAACTTTTCTTAAAGGATAATAGTTTTTAAGGTGATTTTAAGGCGCCTTTTAAATTAAGATGATTTAAGAAAAGATATTACGGTAAACATAATTTTAAAAATGTTATATATTTTTGATTAGAAAACATATTTTAAAAAGCATATATTTTAAAAAACTTATTATATTTAAAAAAATATATTCTATTTTTTTAATCATTAAAGATAATTTTAAAAATTACAAGTAAAAACTAATAGTTTATACTTTCAGTCTAAAGTCTAATTAAAATTCTTCTTGGAATATTTTCCTCCATCAAATTTGTAAATACTAGTCCATGTTCTCTGATATTCCAGAGTTCAAAGAAATGGTTCAAAATTGCCGCTATATTGTCTCTACGTCATCATAACGACGCTTAATCATTATTATTTTCCCCTCTATCAAACACTGCACAAAGTTTAGCTAAAGTTGATTGCAAATTTTTATTACTTCGTTGATGAATAAGTTATCTTTAGTAGCATATTTTAGTCTGATATCTAAGTCAAAATCTGGGAAAAACAAGTCGGTATGTTCAGTAGCCTCATAAACACATTTAATTTGTTTCGAATGAGGATGGTAGATATATCAACAATTTTAAAGAAGGGATGCAGGTAGTTTTGTTGTATTTTGATTTATTAAAGAAGAAATTAATGCTGACCTTCCAATAGCGTCCAATTTATTAAGAAGTGAATTATTACAACAACAAATCTCTAAGCCGTATGATAGATTCGGTACAGCTAGAGATCTGAACAAATGTAGTATAGTCAATGGTTGACAAAAACGAATACCAGATTTTATAAGAGCTCTGGAGATTGATTGAAACTGAATAATACGTTCGTTTACATTTGCTGTTGAAGTTTTGCTTTTGAGTATGATTTTGATTATCCCATAAGAATCTGAGGTGTTTCAGTTTATTATTGAGGTGTAGGGAAAAGCCGTTTATTTGAATTGTGTTTTTAGTAATGGAGCTTTTACCGGACTTTGAGTGTATATATTACAGTGGTGGCTCAAAAAATTAGAGCCACCATAAAATTTCCACATTTTTAAGGTCTAGGTGCCAAAGTCACCGATTTTGGCATACATTGAATTTCTAAATCAATTGGTTCATAAACATTTAGTTACTTTAGAAAAAAAACGGTGATAACTTTTATATGTTTTATTACAAAAAAAAAAAATACACTTTAACATCTACATCGACATCAATATTTTGTATGACCACCTTTAGCTGCGATGACTGCTGCAACTCTCCTTGGCATGCTCTCTATCAAATTTAAGCACTGTTTTTGAATGATTTCGTTATGGTTGCCATACTTCAATCTTTCAATTAATTTTTGTTTATTGGTTACCAAAATTTTTGACATTTCCCGCTTTAAAAGTTCCCATAAATTTTCTATTGGATTTAGGTCTGGTGAATTTCCTGGCCAGGGTAAAACAGTAATTTTTTTGTTGTCTAAATACTTAGATACGCTTTTTGCTTCATGGCATGGAGCCGAATCATATTGGAAAATAAATTTTCCATCTTGAAACCACTCTTTTGCCTGAGGTATGAGGTGTTCCTCGAGAACTTTAATGTACTGATTCTGGCGCATCGCATTTTGTACAATATACAGCCTTCCTATTCCCTGGTCACTTATAACAGACCACACCATTATTTTGAGTGGATGTTTTACTCTTTGCACCAAACAGTCCCCATTAAACTTCTTGCCTTCTCTTCTTCTCACAAAATTGGTTTTATCCATCATGATCTCTATAGTGGATTCGTCTGAGAAGCAAACCTTAAAATTCAAAGTTATAAAAATTGAAAAACACCATTTTTTTAATAAGTAGCCAAAATAAGTAAAAAAATTTAGTTTATAAGAATGATTTTTTTCAAATATACCTTTTTCCAATCATCAAGAGTAAAGTGTAAATGATTTTTTGCCCATTGTAGGCGCTTTTCTTTCATAGCTTCAGTGAGCTTGGGTCTGATTGCAGGTCTACAAGCTTTGAAGCCCTGTTCTGCCAATCTTCTACGAAGAGTCCCCAAAGAAATTGATATTCCTTGTTCATTAAGGATTTCTTTAAGGACTTTTTTTGTTTTCTCCTATTTTCCACCACTATATCTCTTATTTTTCTCTCTGTACGTGGGGTTGTCACTCAATGTCTGCCACAGTTTTTCCTCTTTTCTGACAACAATGGTTCATTTTTCCCCATTTTTTTCTTAATTCTATCGACTGTTGCCCTAGAAACCTTTACATTCTTTGCTATTTGTCTATTGAACTGTTGAAGCTATTTTCAGCCAATATAAGACCCTGAATCAGTCCAACTAGAGATGGTGAAATATCCTTTTATTTTCCCAAAAACAAAAGGATATTTCCACCATTTTTTTTTGTTTTAGAGATAACTAAAAAAGAAGGTTAGGTTATGTTGAAAAATAAAATAGAGACAAAAAAATATTAGATTTTTTAAACGTTTAAATAGAAGAAGCACTTACCTTTGTTCAGAAAAAAAAAATAAAAATAATTTTCAGTGAAAAATATGAAAACAAAAGTAATTTGTTCTTGGACTATATATTGCTGTCAAAAATCCACGTGTATGCTATTGTGCTTGAAACCAAATTGATGAGAGCGGCTATCTGATATTTCCGGACATTTTTCCATAATAATATTGTACACCCAGATCAAGGGTGCCACAAGTCAAAAATTATGGATATTGAGTGATGAATGTCATATGATAGTATGTTATATGTTGTACATGGTGACAAAATACCACAAGTCTAAAACGAATGTTTACAAAATGACAGATACAAATGGCACTCTTAGTTGGAAAAAATACTAAAAACTTAAAACTTCAACCCTGATTTTCTCAGTTTGACACTTTTTGACTTGTGGCACCCTTGATCTGGACGATATATTCAAAGAGCTTTGTCAAATATGGAAAAGAAACAAAACTTTCTGAAAAAGTTTACGTTTCGTTTTTTCGTAAACTGAAATAGTAAGCATAAAATAAAAAATAAAAAGTTCATTCATTAAAAAATTAAATTTGCACGATAGTTATGAAGACAGAAATTTGTTACTTTTACTCATTTTTTATCAAAAGTAGTTTACTCTTAATTTCCAAAAAACAAAAGTTAACTATACTCAGAGTGGAAATCGTTCTTTCTCTCGAAAAAGCAAATTTTTTACACATTTCATTGTAATAAAATTTCGCAACAAGTTTTTAAAATTAAGCTTCGTAACGACATTCATTTTTTTTAAACTAGTAACCGAACTACAGTTACGTCACATAACTACGTAAAAATGCACGTAATCACATAAAAAAGCAATTTCTTTTTAATTTCTTTATTTTTTTTTTAATTTTATTTAGGTGCCTCAAGAAGTCCTTACGGGCTTATCACAGAGCACCGCGGATGAGCATTTAATTGGAAGTTCACGCCTCCTTCCTAACCAATGTTGCAAAACTTGCCCAGAAGTGGGGTTTGAACCGGCGATCTTACGTTCCTGTGGCAAATGCGCTACCACTGCTCCACGGCTGCTCAATTCATTTTATTGACCTGAAGAAAAAATGAGGTAGCTAAAATAAACTGAAAATTATTTATATACTACTGCATTTGAGACTGAATTTTTTTTTCTATTATTAAATAAAAAAGCAAAAGAAAAATTAAATAATATAAAAATAATTTTCGGGCGCCCATACCGCCCCAGCGGTACAGCGGTACAGCGGTAAAACAGGTCTGAGCTCGTTCCTGAAAAAGCTAACACAGTGGTTTATCGAGCATCTTTTTGTAGACTTATTTATTATGATTTAAATAATACGAAGAATATGTAAAAATATATATACTCTTCCATGAACAAAAAATATAACTTATATTTCAGCATATTAACACATTAAAACATTCAACTTTTGACCAATTAAGCCATGATCCTTGGTTACTTAACTGCATATTTTAATGTAGATTGAACCAAACGTAAAAATGTTTCAGTCTACACAACATTTAGTTTTAATAGTTGCGCGAACAATTCGCGCTGAAAGATTTTTGGTCAAAAATTAACGCCGCGATTGGTCTTGATCAATGTCGTAATACAAGCAGTATTACGTTCGCTCCGTTTTAGGGCAGTTAACGCAACAAATCATGATCACGTTTACTCCGTTTTAGGGCAGTTAATGGAACAAATCATGAGATAAAAAATGCTATTATGAACTGGTTTCGCTATGCCAAAAAAAAAAAAACTGTCGACATTTTGGACTCGCTCAACGAGAAACAGCTGATCAATGAAATTTTGTACCTACACCTGATAATAGCACCTGAATTCAAACAGCAATGACGAATAAAGCTTGATTCTGAAAAATTCAAAATGGTGAACTTTACAATTGACGAACTAAACTGTTTCATTCGTCACGCAATAAAATCAGAAAATGAAATCTCAAACAACGTTGATACACTACTCAGTTTAGTCCTGTTAAGAGTGATGACATGTGAATGTTTATTCATGTGATTGGTAATATTGATTATTAAAGTGATCCAAGTTTTTTTTTGATTTTTAAACACTTTGCAGAACTCTTTGTTCATTTAGTTGATTTGTAAGTTGGGTTACAAATCGTTTACCGATTATTGTATTGGCGTATCACCGTTTTTTATAGTAAAAAGTCCAGATTATTAGGATATCAAGCTTGTGGTACTTTGTATGAATAAAATGACTGCAGAATTGAATTCAGGAACCTCAAAATCTTATAAAAAAAGATATTGGAGGCCATGGTTGTGGCTTCAGTACTTAAAGTTTGAGGCGGTGGCCGCCGGTTTTTTTTGAAAAAATTTCTTTTCAGGGCAGAATTTCACTTTAGGAAACACTCGTTAACTTAAACTTTTTGAAAAAGGTTTACTATTTGCCATACCCTATTGTTAGTTTACGTACGCAAAATATGACTTAACTAACCTAAAATATCAAATTTTAGTTTTTTAAAAAGATATTCAAACTGCAAATTAAATGATAAAATTCAATTAAAATGCAACTTACTTCAATACAATTTAGCCATTAAAAACAAATTGAAAATGGATAAAGATGAAACTGCAAAGAAGAAGCAAATTAAAGATAGATACAAACCTTTGCTATTATTGATGTTTTCACCGTTTTTTTAATATCATCAACTATTGTTTCCATCTTTAACAATAAATAATCTTTTAGAAGACAGACATATAGCAAACAGAAATATTAATAAACCGAAAAAGCTAAACAAAAATTAAAAGCTGAAAAAAAGAGAAAAAGATCAAACACTCATCCTAGTGGAAATATTTCTTACGGAAAAATAAGTACACCATAAACGGATTACATTTTCGAAACCAACGTACTTTGTCAGAATTTTTAGTATTTAAGATAGATAACTTCCACAAATGGTGCTTTCATAAAATTTTGTAATAATCATACTAATGCAAAATAAGAATGTTTTAGAAAAAATTGCAACGATCGGAGACTAAAATTAATCGACAGATTTAAAATTTTATACAAAAATCTCTTCTCGTTAAAAAGTTATTACTTATACACCTTTTCAAGATGTAATTTAGAACTTGAAAGTTGTAATTAAGAAATGTAAGATGTAATTGAGAAGATAAAACTTGTAATTAAGAAACCTAAGATGTAATATAGAACATTAAAGATGTAATTAAAAAAAGTAAGATGTAATTTAAAACTTGAAAGTTGTAATTAAGAAACGTAAGATGTAATATAGAACATGAAAGATGTAATTAAGAAACGTAAGATGTAATTTAGAAGATGAAAGTTGTATGATATTTAAAATTTGTCGATAAATTTTGATTGCAATAAATATGAAAAAAAAAAAAAGTTCAAAAACGTTTAAAGGGTATTACATTAAGGGCGTGTTCTTCGAGTTTTAATATGATTGGGTCCACAATCATATTAAAATCTACTTTTTATATGTGTCACTCGGACACAAATAAAAAGTAGATTTTAGTTTTTTTGTTGAGGTTTTAAGTGATATTTAGCATAACAAGCTAATAACTGTTTCATATTTTACAAACCAACTTTTCACAATAAATTATATATATAGTTAATATATTATTATTATATATATATAATAAATTATATATATATTAGGGTGGCCCTTATTTTTAACTTTCAAATTGTTTAGCTCCCAACCCCATTTCTTGTTCCAATCATGAAAACAATGATCTATAGAAAATTTTAGCGTAATCGGACAACTTTAAGTTGACCCTCATCATCCATGAAGTTTCGAAATTTTTGCCCTGAGAGTCATTTTTGAGGTGAAAAGTTTAAAAACTGTTTTCAAAACTGTTTGTGCTGCTCGTGTAAAGTGACTTTTAGATTGTCTTCTTTTAGACAGTAAAATGGCATCAAGTTCGTCTCAGAGTTCGTCACAGAAGTTAAGAAAAGATTTTCATGTCTGTCTTGTTGGCCACATTTCAAATCAAAGCGTCATAGAAAAATTGCCTTCGAACCGGCAAGTTTTACGCGTTTTCTTTTACAATGTAAGAGTTGTAGAGCTTACAACAAAGGAAAGTGCAATACTGGTAATTCAAGAAGTTTCCATTTTTTGGCAAAAAGCACGAATTCCTACTAAAAGAACTGACCACTGTGTTGAGAAGTTACTGAAACTGTACGATAAATAAAAAGGCTTACAAAAGAATTTGACGAGAGATGCAGGCAAAGACAAAGAAAAAAGAAATATCTGTCTAGACAATATGGATGGTCTGTTTGACATCGCTCATTCAGAAGCTTTGGAACAGATGAAAAATGAAGAGGACAAAAATTTCTTAATCCTTCAGCGCCAAAAAGGACGACCAGGGTCTATGCTTGGTGTGGATCACGAACTAAAACACAAGGAAAAAAGAGCACTGATTCGCACTGCAATGGAAACTGCCAGGAGAAAAAGGTCTTATGAAGAAATGGAACAACATTTTGGTACTCATAAGCTTTCTACATCAAAAACTGATTATTCAGCATCAAGCAGTGAAGACATTGATAGTGGTGACGACAGTTAAAGTTCATCCGCCATCGTTCAGCAAATATCAACAGGAGGAGCAACAGCAAAAGTTCCAACAACACAAGGTACATTGTCATTTTTCACTCCCCGTCTCGCAGAAATTTTTTATAGGTGTAAAATTACTGACAGAAATGGGGTTTACATATTAATGGCTGCTGCAGAAGCTTTCGGATGTGATACTGAAAACCTGGTGATAAATCGCACTTCTTTTCAAATTTAGAGAAGCAAGACACTCAGAAATTCAGCAAAACTTTAACCTAAATGATTGCCAAGAATTAGTGCTACACTGGGATGGAAAGCTGCTCCCAGCACTCACTGGTGTTGAAAAGGTAGATAGACTGGCAATAATAACTTTTCAAGGCAAGGAGCAATTGTTGGGAGTCCCTGAAATCCAAACATCTTCAGGTGAAGGGCAAGCTATGGCTGCTTATCAAGCAGTGGAGAAGTGGGGTTTAACCGACAAAATTCAGGCAATTTGCTGTGATATGACAGCAAGCAACACAGGTTGAGTAAATGTTGCCTGTACAAACCTAGAAAAGTTGTTCAATCGTGACCTATTGTCCCTTGCCGTCACCATATTTTTGAGTTAGTTTTGAGGAGCTGTTTCGAGTCACTGATGGGTGCAATTTCTTCTCCGGACATGACGCTTTTTAAAAGATTTAGAGAAGCCTGGACGAAACTCGACAAGAACGTTTTTATAACTGGTAGTAATGAAGTGCCTGATGATGTCCGCTCTACCATTCTTGGATTTATTGAACACTACCTTTCTACACAAAAACACCAGAGAGATGATTACCGAGAATTGTTGGAGTTAACAATGATCTTTCTTGGTGGCATTCCGAAGAACGGAATATCGTTTCGTAACCAATCGTAATCGTAATCGTTTCGTTATGCCAGGAGCTGTAAGTCATGCTAGATGGATGGCAAAGGCAATTTATGCATTCAAGATATACCTGTTTCAAAATCAATTTTAGTTATCACATACAGAGAAGAACCCTTAAGTAGAATATGTATGTTCTCTCATCAGAAGCAATTACAGCACCATATCATGATTTCCTATTCATGTGCTAACTGATTAATTATCGAGACATAGATCCACAAGTCAGTAAAGCTGCTGCAAAAAATTTTATAACCACCTCTGGTACTTAGTTCCCGAAACTGTTGCTCTCGACTTATTTGATGACAATGTCCACCAGCAGTTAAGGCAAATATGGCTCAAGTTTTGCTCGACAAAGATGAAGAAGCGGAGGAACAAAAAAATCAAGTCAAGAGATACATTCTTCCCGAAAAAGACTTTTCTTCCTTTCCAAACATTCGATGGAACGAGTTTCCATCTCTGTTAACTCCTGGTACAAAAACATTCTTCAATAGATTTTCTCTCAGCACCAATTTTCTGAACAAAGACCCTTCAGTATGGAAGGATGATCCGGGGGACAAAAGTGGAATTGAAAAACTTAAGAAAATAGTGGTTGTGAATGATGTTGCGGAAAGAGGGTCAAACTCATTCAGGATTATAAAAACATTCTCACCAAAGACGAAATTGAGAAACAATTTGTTTTACAGATCGTTGCCGGAGACCGTAAAAAGTACCCAACTGCTACTAAATCCTGTCTTATGAAACAGTAATGTTCAAGGTTCATTGGTTTACATTATATTTTGATTCTATGGACGTTATTGTTGTACATGAAAATGCTTTTGCCTTATAGCTTTTTGGTGTAGTAAATAAGAACATGGTCGATATAGACAAGAGTATGTCACTTTTGAACGGAATTAATCATTATGCATATTATGTTCCAACTTAAAGGCATTTGAGAGTCGCCTTGCAGTTGTCCGATTGAGCTGAAATTTTGCACGATTCTACTTATTTGATTGATTGGAACAGGATCAGGGATTGGGAGGTGCAAAATTTTCACTTTCGAAAATTTCAATACAGCTAAGAGCCACCCTAACATATATATAATAAATTTTATATATATATATATATATATATATAATAAATTATATATATATAATAAATTATATATATATAATAAATTATATATGTATATAATAAATTATATTTATATATAATAAATTATATATATATATATATATATATATATATATATATATATATATATATATATATAATAAATTATATATATATAATAAATTATATATGTATATAATAAATTATATTTATATATAATAAATTATATATATATATAATAAATTATATATATATAATAAATTATATATGCATATATAATAAATTATATATATATATAATAATTTATATATATATATATATATATATATATATATATATATATATATATATATATATATATATATATATATAATATATATATATATATATATATATATATATATATATATATATATATATATATACAGCGGTGGCCAAAAATTAAAGACCACTCTTTTTTTTTCAAAATTTATTTTTAACCTTAGTATAATTTTATTTTGGAAAAAGGTATCAAAAAAAGAAAAACATTTTTAGAAAGAATTTTTATTGTATTTTATATTTATTATAAAAGAATTTATAATTTTTTTACAAAATAATGTTAAAACATTAAAAAACTGACTAGTAAAAAATATAAATGGGAAAAAAAATTAGACAAAATTTTAAGACCAGTTTCAAAAATATTTCAAAAAGCAATAAAAAAAATAATTTAGAAACGTGTTCTTCCTCCATTTGTTTCAAGCACTCTTGTACTCGTTCTGGCATTGAGTTCATTAAAGTTTTGATTACTTCATCAGGCACATTTTTTAAATGATGAGAGATAGAAGATTTCAAATCTTCCAAATTGTAAAGTTGTTCTTTACCAAGATTGTGATCAAGCCACGACCATAAATTCTCTATTGGATTCAAGTCTGGACTATTGGCAGGCCTTGGAAGCACTTGAATTTTATTAGAACTTAACCAATCGCTTACAACATGCGCTTTATGACACGGCGCATTATTTTGCTGGAAAATAAATCCATCTTGCAACTGCCATAAATCAATGCTAGGAATAAGCGAGTTTTCCAAAATTTCGATGTACCTTTTTTTGTTGAGTCTACCATTGAATAAATGAAAAACGCTAACTCCACAGGCACTCATACAGGCCCAAATGCCTATTGAACCACTGTCTTGTTTTGTTCGTTTCAAAATGCATGATTCATCAAACCGTTTGCTTGGAAGTCTACGCAACATTACGCAACCTTTTCTGTTGTCTACCTCAACGTTCATTTCATCACTAAAGACCACACGGCTCCACTGATCTGTTGACCAATTTTTATGCAGTTTGCACCACTCTTTCCTGGCAAATTTTTGTTTTTTATTTAAGCGTGGTTTTTTTGCAGCAGCACGTCATAAATAATTTAAATTGTGGAGGACCCTTTGCACAGTTCTAGGGCTTGCTTTCAGACCATTTGACAGTGTCCATTTTGTAGAGAAACCTGTAGATGATGCTTGTCTGTTTTCTTTCATTAATCTCACTAACGAGCGAACATCACGGTCATTTGAAATTTTATTGCGTCCAGTCCTATGACGATCATTAATTGCACGGGTCTTTGTATCGTTGAATTATGTTAATAATGCAAGAGTGAGACCTTCCAAGCTTTTCTGCTATTTGTCTGATGCTATAGCCTTCTTCTTTTAATACAAGAGCCGTGTATCTGTCTTTTCTTCGATCTTTGCACGCATTTTTCCAATATTTTAATATGCTTTTTGCAATTCAAAAATAAATGTTTATTTGATATCGAAACTCAGGTTTCCACATTTTATTTTATAGCCAACGTAATAAGCAATTAAGACAGTTAAAACAAATAACGGATTATTATTTTTAATAAGTGCAAATACAAGATTTGAAAGTGGTCGTTAAATTTTGTCCAATTTATTTAAAGAAGATTAATAAGTACTCATCAGTTTTTTAATAAGTTAAACGCTAATTAATTAGAATTATATTAAAAAAAGTATACCACTTTAATCCGAATGTCTTAATTACAAGATTTAAAAAAACAAAATTTAATATGTCAATTAGAATCTTCTTAATTTTAATTTAAAAATTAAGAAACCAACTTAAAAATGAGTGGTCTTTAATTATATATATATATATATATATATATATATATATATATATATATATATATATATATATATATATATATATATTTGAATAATTATTGCGACATTCGAATACCTTGTAACCATTTTCCCAGAACTGACTAAAATTATGATGAATAGATTCAGAAGCTTGTTTGCTCCAATAGCCTAGAACTTTGTTTGAATAATTACTTGATATCATTTTTTTTTAATTTTACTGCATGTTATACTTTAGGTGATATTCTTAATCCAAGTTTACAGTAGGCTTCTTGATAATCTTTTATTTTTATTTCGTTAAGAAAAAAAGATGTTCATCGCGATCAAGTGAAAAAGACTTGATCAAATCGTTCAAAATATCTATATTATCAAGAAGTTTTGAACACTGTCCTCCCATAAATTCCCCACCATTAAGCCTTGGTCTTTTAAAGCCCAGGTTTTTATTTCACTTCTCCGCTTTTAAACAAAGTTCTTTAGATTTTGTATGTGAATCAAGACAATTAAAAAGTCTGTTGGCGTTTCCTCTGAGAAGGTTTAGCACCATCGAAGCAAGAACTTTTATAACCTTTGTTTCATCTGGTAGATCGATAAGTGGTTGGTCTACACAGTTATGATAGGGTACAGCCGATAAGTTTGATTTTTTAATTTTATTTCTGCAAGCATTTTTGTAGTTATTAGCTGACGATCGTTAAAAGTGTTCTAAGTGTTCAAAGTGTTTTACGTGTTCTAAGTGTTCAAAGTGTTCTAAGTGTTCAAAGTGTTCTAAGTGTTCTAAGTGTTCAAAGTGTTCTAAGTGTTCAAAGTGTTCTAAGTGTTCAAAGTGTTCAAAGTATTCTATGTTCAAAAGTTCAAAGTGTTCTATGTTCAAAAGTGTTCTATGTTCAAAAGTTCAAAGTGCTCTATGCTCGTTCAAAGTGTTCTAAGTGTTCAAAGTGTTCTAGGTTTAAAAGTTCAAAGTATTCTATGTTCACCATCGAACTTCGTTTGTTCATTTGTTCACTTCGAACAAAAAGAAGCACTTACTTGATTGCGCTAAAATCTTTGAAGCTTTTAAAAAAATTTAAAGTAAAGCTAAAATCATATTTATAAACAACATACCAAAAAAAATTTATTAAAAATAAACTAAAACGTAAAAACAAAAAATTAAACGCTTTTACACAAAGACACACAGTTTGTTGAAAGACCTCGTGGTCTTTCTCAACAAACAACGCGCGTAGTTTAGAAATAGGTACAGAATAGATAGAGAAAACAGAAAAATGATGTTAGAGATTCATCGACGTTAAACGTTCATTAAAGGGATAATGAGACGCGCAGTTTGGAAAAATTAATACTTTTAGAAATTTACAGAATCGTAACTAACTCAGTAGCTAACGGCATTAAGCATAAACTGGAATAATGATATATAGATTTCCAATTGAATTTAAGCTCGATCGCAATAATATACTATAATTTTTTTTTTTTTAAATTGTTCTATTTGGTTTGCACTCTTTTTTATTTATTCAAAAAAAAAAATGAATTAATTTTAAATAAATATTAAGTTACAAAGTTTTATAAATGTTTCCGTAATAAGGATTAATCCGTAATTAACCATTTCTTCGGTACTGAAAAAAACTATTCAATTTATCCAAAATTTAACTAGTATATAACTAATATATAAATCAACTTCGTTGATTTATATAACAATGCGGGTAAACATCTTTTTATTTTTACAGCTTTGTTAAAAATTTTAAAAATAACGTTGTTTTTATTTACATAAAAATCAACTTAATCCGCAATGTTCTTGTTATAGAAAATGTTTTAATTCACTTTATGAAATTTATGTTTAAACGTGTTAAAATAAAATGTTACTTTATGATCTGAAACTAATTGGGTTTGGTATGAGTTTGAAATTATGATATTATCTATATTAAATCTAATATTGCTTTTTGCAAGTATCTGTCGTTCAGATGGACATCCTCAGTGTCTTGACTTTCGCCCACCTTTTAAGCCCATAGAAATTAACTTCTGCCGTGAATACTCGCAATACGGTTGTTGTACTTCTTTAAAAGATAAATATATTGAACGCGAATATAATTACATAATAAGGAACTTTAATAATAATGCTTCTTGTTTTTACTCAATCAAAGATATGCTATGTTTAGAATGTCATCCTTACGCTGCACACATTTTCGACATTGAGATCAAAAGTACTCGAGCCGAGAAGGGCTTTTTGTTTCCTGGTTTATGCAAAAATTTTTGTTATGAGTTTTTTGAGAACTGCCGTTCACTTCTCTCGCAGATTTATCGAAACGATGGTCTCACAAACTTTATAAACAGCTCTTTAAACCTTAGTTTTTGTGAGTGGGCTCAAATCTCCAATCCATACTGCTATCCGAGTATAAAGTTTCTTCCAAATGATACAGAGACTGAAACCTCAAATAACACAGTCTTTCTTTGCGTTGAAACATCAAGAGAAAGTTACTTTAACCCTCTATTTGGCACACACTCAAATGATGGCTCTCAACGTTTATTTATAGTTGAGCAGAGAGGAACAGTTTTTATTGTTGACCATAATGGAATGAAATATGAAAAACCATTTTTAAACATAACAGAAAAAGTGTTGAACTCGGGATCTGCTTGGGATGAACGAGGTCTTTTATGTTTAGTTTTTCATCCACAATATAAAACCAACGGAAGGTTTTTTCTATATTACTCGGCAGAAAAAAAAAGTTACCCATTAAGCAGGTTTGTTTGTTAAACAGATCGTTTTTAAAATTATATTTTTATAAGTTTATATATAAATTATCTAAAAGATTCTTAAAATTAAAAAAAAGAAGTTATAAACTTAAGTTTTTATATATAACCATTTATATTACTATGGAACGCTTTATAGTGCCTCCTGAGATTTTTAGTGAAAAGTTGTTTTACTCGTTTATTGCTTGAGAGTTGTAACTTCAAACCACAAAGGTTTTTATCAAATTCAAAATTTACATAAACTCAAATTAACGCACCTTTTTATTTAATAATACTCGCGTTTTTTCTAGTGACCTTTAGTACAAAGTGAACTAAAGTAAGAGTCAAGTTCATTTTAATGTCTCTTAGTACAGAGTTTACTAACTGACGCGACTATTATACCTACGCAACTTACTTATACCTGCAGGTATAAGTAAGTCTTATAATGTAACTTTACTTATACCTACAGAGTGTCTAGGTATAAGTAAAGTTACATTTCTTACACTTTTTAAAACAATTTTTACACTCTACACGCGTGTGTTTATGTGCATTTGCATCCGTGTTGTTTATTGCATGTGTGTATATATATATATGTAACTAAAAAGATGTTGTTTTTTTCAGTAACAAATCAAATGATCATGTTGTTCGAATTAGCGAGTTTACAGTCGATCCCTTAAACCCAAATATGGCTGATCACAATTCAGAGCTAGTTCTTCTCGAAATAAACCAACCGGAAGATAATCATAATGGTGGTATGATGCTTTTTGGCGATGATGGTTATCTTTATATATCAGTTGGAGATGGAGGAGGAAGAGGTGATCAACATGGAGAAATTGGAAATGGATTAAATATGTCATCTTTTTTAGGAAAACTACTGCGTATTGAAGTTGACTCAGACAATTTTCTTTATTCTATACCTGAAGAAAATCCTTTCGTAAATAACAGTAATACTAAACCAGAAATTTACGCGTTTGGTGTTCGCAATAGCTGGCGTTGTTCTAAAGATCGTGGAACTTCACTACAAAAAAGTAAAAACAGAGTTTTTCCTGGAAAGATATTTTGCGGAGATGTTGGTCAAAACCAAGTTGAAGAAATAAATTTAATTAATAAAGGAGGAAATTATGGGTGGCGTGCATTTGAAGGACATAATTGCTATGATGAAAAACTTTGCTTTCAAAAATTTGAAAACCTTAACTTCCCAATTTTATCTTACAATCACAGTATTGGTCAATCGATTGTGGGTGGCTACGTTTACCGTGGTTGCGAAAATCCTAGTTTATATGGAAAGTACTTATACGCTGATACAATGAATGGAAGAATGTTTTTAGCAGAAGAAAAAAAAGGCGTCTGGGAATCAAAATTAATTCTAACTGCTAATAAAAATATATGTAACAACGGTTTACATCAAAATTATTATAAACATATTTTGTCTTTTGCTGAGAATGAAGCTGGGGAATTATTTATACTTGCGGTTAAGTATCCGCATCCTCTAAAATCGTTTGGAAAAATATACAAACTTGTTGATCCTTTAAAACGAGGAGATCCTGAAACGTGCATAAATAATCCCCAAAAACCAATCCCATTAAACACCATAAACCGGAGAAAAATTTATAAAAATAAAAATAAAGCACAACAAAAAGAAACCATTATCCAAACACGCAGTATGTAATTTTATTAATCTGAAACGAAAAAGTATATAAGCTTTTAAAAATAGTTTTATATTATATTTTAGAGTTTTAATTGAATTTGTAATATCGTAATATCATAATATCGAAGTCCGTAAAAATAATGAGTTAATAACATAAAACTAACGAACTAAATCCAGTTTTATTCAATTCTTTTTATTTTTATTTATTATTATTATTTTCTGACTTTCTAGCAATCTTGGCTGCTTCAAATTTTGGATTTATATTTATTATAAAAAGAAAGTTAAGATTAACAATTAAAAGTTACAACAAATTACTATCAATAAACTTGTGTAGAATTTTGTTTAATGTTTATCTTCTAATAGATGTTTCTAAATCTTTAAAGGAGCTAAATCTAAAGAGGAACTGAATCTTTAGAATAACTGAATTTTTAGAGGGGCTGAACCTATATAGTGAAACTGAATTTAAACTGTAAAATTTTTACATTTTAAATTATACAATTTAAATGTAAAATTTTTACAGTTTAAGTTCAACAAGTTCTGTTGAGAAAACTTAAAATCTATTACGTAAAATCTATTACGTCAAATGCCAAATTTTGACTTTTCAATTATTTGCAATTATTTGAGTCAAGTACTTAAAAAGTCAAAATTTGGCATTTTACGTAATAGATTAGACGTTTTCTCAACGGAGCTTGTTGTTAATTGTTTAATAAACTTATGGACGCGACTATTTATAATAATATTTAAGTCAATTTTGTAATAAAACTGAAAACTTTATAATAAATATACTTCTGTAAAACTTAAAACAAGTTCAGTCTACATTGTTTAGAGTAGTTTATGTACTAACAAATTTACTTTCTGGTTGTGCCTAAACATAAATATCTATCAATCTTCTGTCTCAAATTTAATATTTTTATTTATCATGCTACGTCAAGACTGCCTAGCAACGTCCTTAGTAAAAAGTAAATGTCGACGTTGTTAACTTACCTATATTATTTTATGACTTGAAATTTTCTACATATTATTAGATGCTAAACCATAAAATTATGCTCAGAAATAATAATTTTTTATATTTTTTAATAAATCAATAAGTGTAAATCGTCGTTTTTAATAAAATTTAAATGTAAACATGTTTACTTTAAGAAGAATTATAGAAAAGGTTATGATCTATTTATTTCCAAACTTCATATTCTTAAAGTATATATAGATATCTGGGAAAAAAAAAACAAAAAAAAACTGAGCTATTTTTTGACTTAATAAAATTAATTAAAATTTTTTTTTTAATTTTTTTAATTAATTTTATTAAAACAATTTCTGAACTTGTAAACTCACAATTTCTAAACTTGTAAGTCAAACGAGGCATAGTGTCTGGCACTGCAGAATTTCATCTTAACTTCATTTTCACATACAGGAATAAATTCATGAAAGTCTCTAGTTCCTTGTATTGTTTCACATTTTTAAACTGTTCAGGTTGTAGTAATCTTGTTTCTATCAAACTGTTCAGGTTGTAGTAATCTTGTTTCTATCAAACTGTTCAGGTTGTAGTAATCTTGTTTCTATCAAACTGTTCAGGTTGTAGTAATCTTGTTTCTATCAAACTGTTCAGGTTGTAGTAATCTTGTTTCTATCAAACTGTTCAGGTTGTAGTAATCTTGTTTCTATCAAACTGTTCAGGTTGTAGTAATCTTGTTTCTATCAAACTGTTCAGGTTGTAGTAATCTTGTTTCTATCAAACTATTCAGGTTGTAGTAATCTTGTTTCTATCAAACTGTTCAGGTTGTAGTAATCTTGTTTCTATCAAACTGTTCAGGTTGTAGTAATCTTGTTTCTATCAAACTGTTCAGGTTGTAGTAATCTTGTTTCTATCAAACTGTTCAGGTTGTAGTAATCTTGTTTCTATCAAACTGTTCAGGTTGTAGTAATCTTGTTTCTATCAAACTGTTCAGGTTGTAGTAATCTTGTTTCTATCAAACTGTTCAGGTTGTAGTAATCTTGTTTCTATCAAACTGTTCAGGTTGTAGTAATCTTGTTTCTATCAAACTGTTCAGGTTGTAGTAATCTTGTTTCTATCAAACTGTTCAGGTTGTAGTAATCTTGTTTCTATCAAACTGTTCAGGTTGTAGTAATCTTGTTTCTATCAAACTGTTCAGGTTGTAGTAATCTTGTTTCTATCAAACTGTTCAGGTTGTAGTAATCTTGTTTCTATCAAACTGTTCAGGTTGTAGTAATCTTGTTTCTATCAAACTGTTCAGGTTGTAGTAATCTTGTTTCTATTAAACTGTTCAGGTTGTAGTAATCTCGTTTCTATCAAACTGTTCAGGTTGTAGTAATCTGTTTCAAACTTTCACTTGAAATAAAAGTAAAGTGAGTTTAATATTGATTTGTAGAAATTCTCTGCAAACTTTAGCTACAAGCCGTTTAACTGCTCTTCCTTTACCATCACAAGGTTGCTTTCTATGGCTAGTTGCAAAGAAAACCCATTTTGCATCTATTCAATAGTCTGATTTATACTGACATAGATTAAAAACATTTTTGCAGTTTTCATATTGCAAAGAACAGCCATCAGAAAAGTAGATCACGTTTGCAATACTAGGAATCTTTTGCTTCAGATTATTGATAATTGATTTTTGTACCTTGAAAACCATTGCTACATCATGATTGTTATCATCTGATATAATGCAATATGAAGTGGAATACAACGCTTAATTTTCTTTATAGTGCACAACTATTGGATGAAATGTACACTGTATGTAATTCCAATGGAAACCTTGCCCAATAAAACAATAGTTTTCTGCAAAATCTCCAAGAACTATTGAGCTATTTGATGACAGTTCTTCTTTAAAATTTTTTAAATATTTAGATTGGCATTTAGAAATATATAATTGCGCTCTTAACTTGACTAGTTTTTCCAACACCATATTTACATAATTTGGTTTGCTAACAAACGGAATAACTTAATCTGATCTATCAGTAGTAACCCATTGCTTAAATTCGATAGTATCTTCTTCCTCAAACTGCCCTATTAGTTCAAATAGTTTTTTTTCTTATTTAGATGTATTTCTAAGATATTGAGTACATCGATCTAACCTGCATTCTTTGTTTTGCATATCACAAACGATAAATTAATATAGCTCATGGTAATCAATTTTAATGGGTAAGAAAATTAACTTCATATTTTGGTGGTAGACACAAACGCACACAGAATGGGTTCCTGATGAGTTTGGCAAAACATATCATTTAGGTCTTAGAACACAAACTTTGGAAAAACCTAACTTTACATTTGGATAAAGAAATTTAAATGAGACAAATAACCCTTTTAAGCTTGATAAAAGCAGTCGCTTTTGCATTTGGACTTTTTAACTAATACTTACAAAATCATTTTGACCAGGCATCTGGCGAGAGCTTTCACCATCTTCATAAAATTTATTTATTTGATCAGGCAGCATTTTTATTCACCTCGTTTAGTTTGTGGAACTGCAAGAACTCCTTCCTTCTTTGCTAAAGATCTGGATTTTATTATTAGATATTTTGAAACACTAAAATACTCACTGGCTGCTTCAATTGATCATTCTTGTGGGCAAAAAGTCAATACGTGAATCTGATCCCATTTTATCTTTCGATAAAAGATAAACTTGAAAAAAGGAGTTTTCAAGTTTTTGAGGAATATTTCATTTCCATTTTATATTAAATCTTCAGAAAAAATCCATTCGATATTTACTCAAACAACTTTTTAAACTGTAATATATTTAAACTAATTAAGAAAAAAAAAGTTGACATGTGCAGGCTAACCTGGAATGACTTAGTACCTTTTTGCAAGTCACACCACTTGCTGTACCTATTTTGCAAGCCACACCACTTGCGGTATATTACTTATATATGCAAATAATAAACAAATCATTTAGCTTTATTTATATATAAAGCTAAATGATTTATATATAAATTATTTATATATATTTATATATTTATAATAAATAATTATATCATAAAAGTTCATCATATGTGCACATATAAAACTACATAGTTAATTTATGAAAATATCAACTCCCCTGATATAACATCAGGTGCAAGCTGGATCTTTTTCATGCAATAGTCAACAACTTTTGAATCGGTTTCTTCAATTTTTCATTAAGAAATACGATTCTGTCTTCTTTTCTTTTATTTACTTTTTCTACTTGCCTATCATACATGACTGACTTACTATTAGCTGTATCAAACCATTCATGATAGAGTTCTCTCCCAACAATTCTTTCAGACATTACGTGGTTTAAGTCAGCAAGTTGCTTATTAGACAAGTGCTTATATAAATTCTTCATATCATTTAAAGATAGCACACGTAATTCTCGCTCCAGCTTTCTTTTTTCTTTTTCATCCATTTTTTGCCTTTTGCATGTCTGTCTTTTTAAAATCTCTGCTCGTAATGCAGTATGATTTAGTCAATTTTTTATTCTCTTTGTACAAGCTGCATTTAAATACCAGTTAAATACATTTTTTCTCTATATTATGTTAATACTTTTATAAAAAATCTTCTATAAAAATCTAACCTAAATAATATATTAATACATACTGTTCGTCTTCAAATTTCTCTTGCGCCCCCTTCTCCTTCCAGCTGATGCCGGAAAAACTATATTTAGGTACCAAAAGTGAGGGACAAAATAGGTAATGTGCTGATCAATAGAAAAACTTGAAATTTGACTGATGCATAGAAAAAGTATCAACTCAATTAAAATTAATACTCAAATGTTTGAACTAATCGCTCCATTTAATTAATCAATAAGAAACCAGAAATTCATTTTTGTTTTAAACTAAATATTTGTAATCATAGAGATTATAACTAAAACGGTAAATAAAAATGCCAAAATATAATTGCGAAAATAAAACTACAATAAATAGATATGTGCATTGAAAAACAGTGAAATAACTGTTGCCACTTACGGATATTTATATATAAACTAATATTGTAAAGTTTTGAAATGAATTGATCAATACTTTTTCTGTAATTAATTTTAAACTAGACATGTTAATTGAAAAATTATTGTATAAAACCCGGTTTGCATTTGTAAGTTTTTTTTATTAAATATAAGATCTAATAACATCAATAATGATTTTCGATTTCTTCCTTCAAAACTTTAAGAATGTTGCTAAGAACGCGGAGAATAAAAAAAGTGTAAAAAATCTCGAACTGTAAAAACCCATAACTCTTGATATAATGAAGTCGGCTCCAAATTATTTTGATTATTCCTAACTGTGTATAATTAAACATTTTAATGTTGCTATGAACGCGAAAAATAAAAAAAAATGTAAAAAATCTCACACTGTAAAAACCCATAACTCTTGAAATAATTAAATTGGCTCCAAATTATTTTTGATTATTCCTAACGGCACTGTTAACTACTTTTTTTTTTTGTCGGCAAAATTGTAATGGCTACCCCCACGTGACACATCTACTTAAAATAATATGAATGCATATTATTTGTGATTGAAAAATCAGTCATTATGATATTTTATTTAAGTAATTTTGTCTTTAATTTGATTTTAACTAATATTTAACTAGTTTTTAAGATTTTAACTAATTTTTAACTATAATCTATTCAATATGGGGCATTTTATACTCATTCTGAGTCCCTTTTAATTTTCTCTGCTCATCAAAAAAAAAAATAGAACTTTTCCAATCAACATGGTTATGAAGGTTAAAGGATATATATTTCCATGACGCTATATGTTTCCCTGAACTCATTCAATGGAGTAATGAACAAATCTTGGAGTGGAACTCACAATTAACGCGACAAAAAATATTTAGAGAAGACAAAAGATTCTCCTATGGAAGTACCTTACTTCCCTTTCCACACCTAGTCTTGTTAAAGAGTCGAAAAGAAAGTGACTAATACAGTAGCTTTCGTTTGTATTTTAGAGAAACAATAGTTTTATTAGTACAAGAATAGAGCACAGGTCTGTGTAACTTGTATCTATAAAATTCCTAACAAAATCTTCAGAGATATTGTTACAAGTTTGAAATCCAAGAAAGATGGAACTGTTTTGTTGATGATAAAGCTCAATTTTAGTGAAATATTTAATGTCCATTTGAATGTGTTTTTTTATAATTATATGTAAACTTAGCAAATTCAAATAAATCTATTGGTGTCCATAACATTTTTTGTTTTTTTGATGGTATGATTTTTCTAGGAAATTCATTAACATGTTTTTAAAAACCTTTTAGTGTCCGAAAATTATAACCATGTAAAATTTACAACTTTCATTTTGCAATATTTTACAAAACATTGCCATTTGACATAAGCATAAACATATTTAAGCTTAGAGTATACCCAATTGCTGAAATGTCATTTTTAAATTCAATGTTGCTTAGAAATACCTACCAACCACAAGATAAAACATTCCTCAAAATTTTCATTTTGAAAGCTTAAAATTTTTAAGAAGTATGACATTCCCTATTATATACCCCATTACGCATGAGGCTGAATAAATCAGAAGAAGATAAATTAGAAGCAATTCATTAACAAATAAAAAACAAAAATTATTATTTTAGAGAACTAAAGACTACCATAAATAGATTTTAACTCGGATCGCCGTAGTGACTAACACTGTTAAAAAAAGTTTATAGCATTTTCCAAGTTTATTTTGACACGTGACTTTTTTAACTGATCAACCTCTTTTTTACATAACCATTTCTTTACATAAATGGTTTAAACTATCTAGATGTTTCTATTTTCATCTTTATTTGCAAGATATATAACAAACTATTGCATAAGGGGATCTTCCTTTAGCTTCACTAAACCATTTACTCTTCAGTCTATATTGACTTACCTGATCACTACCTATAACCCTTGCAGTAGTTTTCTCCACCATGAGTGTCGATGTAATACAAAAGAAGAACTATATTTTATTATTTTCGAACCTAATATTGATATGACAGTATATCGACATCCAGCATTAAGACAAGCAAAGTCATGTTAGTAAGTCACCAATGGAGAATGATAATCGATCCAATGGAGAGTTATCGATTCTAAAATATCCAGAAGAGGTTTTCTAAAAAGGAGTGGAGCTGGATTAGTTTCACAACTGTTGATTGTTTCTCAAATATCTTATACTACCTGGATCCTAGTGACATGATCAAAAACTGCATTTTACTCTGATACATAAAACTTTATCACCCATGGTCCATTGTAATGCCTTTTAAATATTGTCAATACACACATTCATTTTATATTGGCTGCATTATAAAATGCTCTTACTTACTTCTGCTCGCAGAACTGCTTGTAAACTAGCGCATTTTACTACTCCAGTTGGGAAAAAAGTTTGCATTCACAACTAACTGTATTCGGAAATCATTAACACTTCATGAAAATAGCACTTCATGAAAATAAAACCAATAAGTACAGTCATATAACACCTTTTTTTCAAGATATTTTTTCTGCAAAAATAAAAATTCTTTCCATTTTGAATATTTGTTAAATACAAAAATATAATCATAATCTTAAAGAATAATATATTAAAATCTTCGCGTAAATAGTTCGTTTTTAAGTTTATATTTTATTTCCATAAGAAAACAATAAATGAGAAAAAAAAAAGACAGAAATCAACAAATACTAATATAGGAGTCATTCTGTTATGGAAAAAAAAAGTAACGATTTCCATTTTCCAAAAAAAAAAAAAAATACACACACTTTCACACACACAGACATGTATATATATATATATATATATATATATATATATATATATATATATATATATATATATATATATATATATATATATAAACACATACATATACATGCATACATACAATTAACCGCAGAAATACAACACAAAATTTGCTTACCGAAAATTTCGCGAAAGGCTAAATAACACAGATGCAATTAGACTTTGTCTTTGCTAAATCCTTCCCAAAATTCGCCGATAATATCCCACGCGCGCGTGTTTATGTGTGCGTGTGTGTATGTATGTACATAAACACAAACATGCATATATTATAAAGATTCAATGCATTAACTACTGATTAAAAGTTTTTTTATGGCATCATCTATAGTTTTTCGATGACCCAATTTATCCACACCTAACTCTCTTAGTTCATCCTTTGTAAGATCAGAAAGATGATTTCCCATTATGTCGTTGTCTGAAAAAGTTTTTTTATATTGGCCTAAATTTAAATAATCCAACCAATCCCCAACATCATTTACTGTCCATTCCCTAAAATGTTTTTCAGCTATCTTCCTTGGTAAAATAGTCATTGGTAATACCAATGCGGCATCATTCCTAAATTTAAAAGATAAATATCACAGTAAGAATTAGGTAAATGAACCTAAATTTAAAAGATAAATATCAGAGTAAGAATTAGGTAAATAAGCCAACATACTTGTCAGGTATGTGTTTGTTATTCGTTATCTTTTCATTTTCAATCTAAATTAAAAATAAAAATTATAAAATGAAAGAAAACAATAATGGCGAACATCGGCTTAAATAAAAGCAAATACCTCGGAAAGAAGATCGTTTGGAGGCGGAGGAAGAAACTCATCAGAAAGATCGTTATAATCTGTAAGCTGGATTACATTCGATGGTGGAGGAGGTAAAAGTTCACTTAATGTTTCTGAAACGCTGTTTGGGGCTGTGCGATTACTCAAAATTAAATCATAATCGAGGCTAGCTTCAGCGTCAGCTATTACTCCATCTAAATATGATGTTGCTATTTGTTCTGACAACGAAACTTTCTGACTTTTGCTGTTAATAGCAATTGGAATAATTTCACTGCTACTATTATTAACGTCGGAGATTACCACAACGTCAACATTAGTTAAGTCCGACATGGTAGCATTTTTGTTGATGTTAACATTCAAACCGTTAGAAACAGTATCTGTAACAACAAAAGATGTGTTTAGTTTAGTGTTCTCTGAAGTGTTTTTTTTGGGTTTTGGTTTAGTCGAAGGCGGCAATTCTTTTTTTTGTGCTTTTACTTCAGGTGATTTTGTTATTGATGTAAGAGAAACATTCTTCATGGTAACTAGCGATTTTTTTTCTTTATCTTCAATTTCAATATCATTTTCAACTTTCTCGGAATCTGGTTTTAAAAAAATATTTTTTTTTGAAAAACTTTCTTTTAAATTTTCAGGTTCAAAAGTTTCTTTAGTTATTGGTAACCCGGAGTCAGTTGTTTTAGTGGCCGATGAAATGCTGCCCATTTCTGTTTTTTTAGTAACAAGAGAAGAAGTGGTTAAGTTTGTTTTTTTAGTAATAGATAACTCTGTTGGAAGGTCTGTTGTTTTTGAAATTTTTGCTGCTCGTGCTGCAATTGCTAAAGAAAGAACCGAAGAGTGGTCATGATCATTCATACTATCATCTCCAGATTTTCTTAAATTAGTGTCATTATTTGTTTTACTAGAATTGCAAGTAATTTCAGTTTTAGAAAATGTCAAAGAATTTAACGATGGTAGTTGCGGGGGAGGTGGAATATAGCTACTAAATTGGGGTGATGGCGAGCAATTTTCAGAAAGTGGCGGAGGCGGAGGCATTGCTGTTGGAATTGGAGGAATTTTCATTTGTTGCTGACGTAAATGCTGCAATCGAACTAACCCATCAACTTGTAGTGTTTGTCGAGATATATTGTCTTGATGAACAAACGGAATTGTTTTAGAAACTTCTGGAGACGGTAATTGTGCTATGTTATCAGTACTATAGAGCATGTTTTGATGCGCCGATAAAACAGTTTGAGCTACCGCACTCTTACCATCTTGTTGATTATGTTCTTCAGGTAAACAACTTGACGTACTTCTAAAATCATAGTTACTAGTTATTTCAAAATGCATAACATCAATTATCTCTTGCGGTACAATATTTTTATTAGGCTTATTTTCAGATCCACTAAGTGAGTTTGTACGTCCTTTTCGAATATTTTCTATCGTACTGTCATAATCAGGCGGAGTTATTTGAGGGACACCTTTACTATTTTTAGACATATTGTCATACTTTTCTTCAAGGGATAAATTTGCAAGAGAAGGATTCGAATTAAACTTTGTATCATATTGTTTTGTTATTAGCTTAAACCTTTGATCAAAGTCGGAAGCAAAATCACAAGTAAGTCCTTTCTGTTTTCGCGAAATTCCACGACTAATATCTTCATCACGAATTTTCAATTCTTCCCCTTTTAATTTAAAAGCGTTTCCAGCCCACATTCCTTTCATGCTCGTATTGCGAAAATTAGATTTTTCAAGTACAACTGTCTCTGATTCTAATGCAATGGCTGCCTCAGATAATAGGGAGGATTCTCCTTCTTCATTTCCAAATTGTGATAATGATGTCGAAATAGACCGAGTCGGTGGAAGAGGTTTATTTTTTTCAACAACATTAACGACTCCTGCTGCTTTTAAAGACTCTTTTAACTCAGAAGCATCTTTTGAACGAAGACTACCATTTGGTAAAATGAGTTCTGGGTTTACTATTTCCGGAGCAACAGTTATGACTTTGATGGTTAATGATTTACCACCTTTGTTAATTAGCGAAACAGCGTAACCATGTGTAGCACTAATAACTTCTTCACCATTGATTGCTAAAACAAAATCACCTGCTTTTAATCCAGCTTTATCTGCTATTCCTCCTTTATCAACCTCGCCTATATATTGTAAAGCTGGAAACTGAGGAGTTGGATGAAATTCAATGTGCGGAACATGAGAGTTTGCACCTCTCATTTGAAAACCATAACCTTTGTCACCGCGCTTTAATACCACTTCGCGCTCCTTTGGAGTGTCTAGCTTAGACACTTTATCAACTATATCAATAGGAGATTTTTTAGATCCAAACCATGAGCGTTTTTTGTCTGCTCCATTTAATGACTTGCTAATCTCTTGAACGCAATAACTTGGAAACCAACCAGCACGATTTTCGACTTTCCCTTCCCAAAAGCCTTGTTCTCCAATATAAAGTACTTCAACAACATCACCCTTGTCTAATTTAATTTCACCAGCTTGAGTAGGTTCATAATCAGTAATGGCAATATATTGACGTCCTGGAACGCTAGCATATAAACGTTTTCTTAATGTTATTGGTACAGTTTGCTTAATTTTAATTGGTGCGGGAGAGCGTTGCGTTCCGAGACCGCCATTAGAAAATGTTCGTCTATTAGATTTGGATTTAATGCCACTATCGTCTTCAGAATCGGTTTCAGATTCAGAATAATCAGGTAACATTTCAGAATAAGGGTTTAATGAGTTATTTGGGATTTCAGGCCTTTGGATGCCTTCAATGTTTGAGACAGAGTTCGGTGAGTCTACAGAGCAAATAGTCGGAGGCGGCGAATTTGTATTAATTGTTGCTGGTGCTAAAGACGAAATGTCTAATTGGCTAGAATTCTTACTAGAACTCCTAGAACGCCGTTTACTAAAAACAGGCTTTTCATTAAATCTTTTAACATCAGATTCATTAAATTCATTTATAACAGCCGCAACATCAAAATTATTAGCAACAATCGCAACTTCATATGGTGTTTGTTGAGAATAATTGCGCAAGTTTCGATCAGCACCACGAAAACATAGCACTCTCGCACAAGATTCCTGATTTTGAAGCGCACATATATGCAATGGTGTACTCCCAGATGATGTTCTAGAATTCATATTAGCTCCGTAATATATAAGATGTTCCAGATGTTGAGAATGACCGTGTTTACAGGCTTGATGGATTTCTGAAAAACCATGTAAATCAATAATACCAATCTCAGATCTTTCATATAATAAAGATTGGCTAATATTAGGACTTGAACCCGACACTATGCTATGATACAACGGCGTAAATCCCTAAAAAAAACATAAATCACGGAATTTCTATAATAAGCTAATAATATTGTTGAAAATAATTTTCTTATAACGCAAAAATTAATTACGACTTATATTACGTAGTCAATTATGTATAGCTAATGACTTAATGTCAATAAAAAAGCTTTGAGGTTTTGTAAGTTATTTTACAGGACGATGAACTAATAATCAATTTACAATCACTGGTTTATCAATTCAAAAATCAGCGTTAATATGAAAATTATGTAACGTCTAAAACTGCTTATAAAGTTAGTAGCGTAGTCTGTTAAATTCATAAACTTGCCTTTTTTTTATTGACATTCTGTCAGTATAAGTATTATTAAAATGACTTATTTAAATTTACAAAGCCTAAGTTAACATAAAATCATTTTCAAACGTACACTCGCGTCTCTGTAATTTGGTGAAGCACCAAGATCAAGCAAACCCTAAGAAGAAAAAAAAAATAATAATAAAAAAATAATAATAACAATTTACACGATAAATATTTCAGCAAAAAAATATAATTAATATAATTATTGTTTACGAACAAAATAATTTCTTATTTTTTAAGTGGCTTATGTTTTGAAACGTTCTCGCGTCGGTTTAATTTTAATTTTGCTTGACACAACTTATAAAATCATGTATTAAAAACAAAAACACAAAAGAACTTTAATCCTTTAATAACTTTTTTCCTAAATTTGAATTTAAACTAAAATCTTTCGAAATTTTTATTTCACGACTGAAAATTTTTTTCAAAAAAAAAGTAACAAATTTTAAGACATGAAATGAATGTTAACAAACAATAAACCGGATGGGATTCGTAATAACCGGATAATAATTAAACATAACTAAATTGTTTCAATATATCAATGAAATATTGAACAAAAACACATTTACATTAAAAAAAAATATGCGTAATTGCAGTCAGATTCTGAATTAGCCGATAAATAGTTTAACTCTAACGCCGGGGCCTCTGCCTATATACTCGAAATAATAAAACTTGACTAGAATACCAAAGACCCTTTTCTATACAGTTTAGATTTATTAAGACCTTTAACTCAAAAAACCTTAATGGCAACTGCCGGTACAGTTAGCAAGGGACTCGGTATTTTGCACTTTTCTCTAAAAAAACTAACAAATAAAAAGCGCACCAGTTAGAAAACATCACAAGGAAAACCGAAACTCCATACCAGCTCAAAAAAACCGCACCTAAAAGAAAAAGAAAAAAAATCGCACCAGTTGCTAAACAACGCATTAGAGAAAATTTAAACAATACCACACAAATAATTTAAAAAATCCAACGACATTTTATCTTTACCATCAATATTTATTTAACCACCGCGTCTGATCGAACGAAAAACAATTTCTACCTTTTGTTATTCAAAATAATAATCTAGAATGAATATTTATCTCTTTTTTTTAAATTTTCAAGATTTTTTCTTTTATAAAGAAAAAATAAAAATGTTATAACTATTTTAGTTGCAAAACGTCACATCAACTAAAATGATTTGTTCTCAACTTTAGGAAATTTTTTTTTAAGGCAACATTAACTTAAGAGGATCTCTTCAAAGTGTAATGCAGTAAGTATAATTCTACCAAGTTCTACCTTTAAAAGGTTTTTTTAACCAAAAGTTATATACTTAAATATAAATACATTTTATTAGGTACAAATTATTAGCTTTAATAAAACTTTTTGATTTGCCACAGTAAATCAACAAGTTTAACATGATATCATCAGATGTTGTCAACTCATACTAGTAAATATTTAAGTTTTTTCTATATACTGCTTAAAACGACATTTTTATTTAAAATGAACTAGGTACTCATCATCACTCAGATTTTTACCAGATTCATACACATTTCAAAGCGGTCTCTTTGTTTTGTTTTTTATATAAAATTTTTATATTTTTTTATAATTATGTAAAAATTTTAAAAACAAAAAAAATTCGATCTTTAATTTAGGAAAAAATAGTGGCACTACGCATCAGATGATAGCTTGAATCTCATTTTTTGAATTTTTTTTTTCCTATTAAAAAATATAATTTTTTTAAGTTAAAAAGGATATCCAAAGAGAATAGCAAAAAAGGATACTTAAGATTCACTATAAAATACATTTGAATAAATTTTGACAACCATTGAAGAAGTAATTAGAGTTTATATAAATAAGAATACACCGAGAAATGTTTTCATTTCAACAGCATCTGTGTATGTCACAATCAGGTCTGTCATATCATCATCAGATATACAAAAAAAGTTATAAACGCTTTATTCATCCCTCATTGTGCTTTTCACGCCCTAATAATAAAAATCATTCAAACCAACATGCTTGTCATAATTTATCTATGCTAACAATATAAATTTTTTGTTTCTAAAATGTCTCCACAGTTAATACTTTACTTAACTATGAACAGATGTTGATCAAATTTTCACCTACATGTCTCGGTCGTGATTTTCCACCTCACAATTGTTTTTATAATCACCTGCTTTATAGTCACTTTTAACTTGATTTTTATTTCTATTTAGAAACTTACTGGAAGAAAAATCAAAAAGTACCTTATTTTGTAGAGTATAGATAAAATCTCCGCTATGCAGAATAATGATAAGGATTAGAATTAAATTAAAGAATTAGATTAAAAGTTGTTTATAAGTATATTTTTGTTTACACCATTTAACGGGTACATAATTTATTGGATACATCATTTATTGGGTACATCATTTATTGGGTACATCATTTATTGGGTACATCATTTATTGGGTACATCATTTATTGGGTACATCATTTATTGGGTACATCATTTATTGGGTACATCATTTATTGGGTACATCATTTATTGGGTACATCATTAATTAGGTACATAATTTATTAATTACATAATTTATTGGGTACATCAATTATTGGGTACATTATATATTGGGTACACTATTTTTTATATTACCACTGAAACAACCATTTAAATGTTCATAACTTTATTATAAAATTTATCACTAATATTATTATCAAATTTTAACTAGAGGAAACAAATAAAATACCTGTGAAGGTATTAGAGGTGCATTTAATTAAGATTTGTTTGAACAAATATTAATTAAAAAATAAACATTAATTAAATACAAAGCATGTTTGTATTTAATATTTATGTACTTATTATTTACAATTAATAATTGAATTTCCATCCGGTCATAGTATAAGTCTGCCATTCATAAGAAGCATATGAGTGTAAAAATACCTTCATAATCTGTTTAATAAAATATATATACCTAATATATATATTTTAATTCAGGTAAAGGTTTTGCAATCTACTGTTTGTCTTTGAGCTGTAAAGTTAAAAACTATGCAGCGGTGTTTACTCACCTGTAAGTTAATTCGATCAACCAAAACTTATTCTCACTTGACTTATTTATCCTTTTACATTTGCATGCTCTAAAAACTTTTATTTGTTTAGTTTCCTTGCAAATTTCTGTCAACCTTTTTCTTTCCCTTTAACTTTATTCTTTGTTGTCTAGTAATTGCCAATTTAATAGTGGTTACTTGCAACCTTTTTGGGAGTGAATTAGAATTAATAAAAACAAAAAACAAAACTGTTACAGTATTATAACTTTAGACTTAACAGAATACTTTTGACATTTAAACAAACTCACTCTCAACAAGGTTGCAAACAACTAATTAAGTTGCAAGCAACTACTTATTAAGTTGCAAGCAACTCATTAGTTAGATGTTAACAAAAAATAAAGAAAAGAGTTAAAGAGCAAGAAAATTTGAATTTGTCAAAAAATTTGACAAACTTTGACCGAAGTCCTAAAACACGCAAAAACTGCAAATTGTATGCGTCAGGAAAACATGAACGCAAGAGAGGATTCTAAAGCACCAAGAAAAACTGCAAGATAAATAAAACCTTTTGATCATGAAGAGGCTGTTACAGTAAAAGGAACCACAAGATTGTAAATTTATTTTTTATAAATAAATATGAATTATTTATTTTACTCATAAAAATAATTTGCAGTAACATCACCTTTATTTTATTGTTCTCGTTCAAATCTCCTTAGATTATCAAAAAAATCCAACAAAAAATACTGGAAGATGTTATTTCAAATTTTATAATTATAATTAAAACCTTTAATCTTTGCGATTTTAAAATTAATAGAAACTTAGACTTTTTTTGTATAAAGCAGCTTGATTTATACAGGATAAAAGAAATAAAAAATTTGTGGTGTTATTTTTTATGCCACTTCACCCAAAATCTTCATTAAACAAAAATAATTGCTTTACGAGCTGATTATTTTCTTATGATTATTTTATATAGCGAGGTTTGTTTTGCTTGCTAAGGAAAATGGAGTTATGGAAATGCTGAAATTAAAATACTTTAAAAGCGCTAATTGTCATTACTAAGGTATTTTTATTTTTACATCAGTTACATCTAAATTTGATTTTTTGTAGGCCGAAATAAGTGTTCAAATATTTTTGTTTGCAAACTTTTATGTATAATCCAAAAATCATGGTAATTGAAATCTGAAAATAAAAACAAAACCACAGCAGGTTTTCCTGAAACTTTTATTATTATTGAAACAAAATTTTTCTTAAATATTTAATATATTTAAATTTTTTTATCAAAATTTTTTAAACACAAGTATCACAATCATGTTGCAATTATGTTGCAATTTGACTGCAATAATTGCTTAATGGAGTAATTCCAAGTCAAAACAACCAATTTTTTTTTTAAATGCAACTCTATGTCTTTGGATTTTTTTTATATTTTTACCATAGTTAGTACATTATAAAATAAGATAAATCCCAAAATTTCAAGGTCTAACTCCCAACATTTCGTGAGTAATAGTTGTTTTAATTTTGGCTACTATTATTGTTTTGGTCATTTTCCTCCATTTTAAATTTACATTTCTCCTTATAAAACCAAGTCTATAAACATTTGAGTTCTAAAAATAAGTGACTTAGTTAATTTCTAGGTGAGGAATTTGAATATATAAATAAAAAACTCATTTTATAATTAAAAAGTACCTAAATATCAATTATAAATGTTAAAATAATGGACACCTGCCCCAGTAAAATTTTTAGGTGTGCAGTAAATTTTTTAAGCCTAAAATTTTAAATTAGATCATTGTATGTTTGAAAAACATTGTGTGAAAAAATCATTTCTGCCAAATACATAGTTTAAAAATTAAATGAAAAATATTACAAAAAAAGCAAATATTTCGCTTATCGTAGTATTCAAAATAAATAAAATGATGCATACTTGAATTGATATACAATTTTTTATAATATATCCATTAAAAATTATTGATTTACAAATATATACTTATTAATTTTGTTAAAATCTTTTTTTGAAAGTTCATATTTGTCTGATATTATTTTTGGTGCACTTATTAATGTTATTACATTAATAAGTGCAACAAAATGTTATTGGTGATTGGTATCCAACAATAATCGTTCCTTTTCGGCCAGAAAAAGTGTTCAGATGGACCGTGTGGATGCATAAACTTTATTTTTATATCATTATATTCTTCATCTTTTTCTTCAACTACTGCAATTCACCAAAACGAGTCATATGTACATGCGTAATATTTGTATTTCTGCATTAGCTCAAATTTTATTAAACTTAAATTTTGGTAACTTGATTTTTTAGTTATATTAATAGATTTTGGATTTATATTGTTACTATATTTTTTAAATAACATAGATGTTTTCGAAACTGGTATGCAATGGTGAAATCCTCAATTTCCTGGCATTGTTTTTCCCTTCTCAAATCGTTTATTTTATGTAGCTCTAACATTAACCATAGTTCCTTTATCAATTTTAAAGAACTTTATTGTGAGCGTTTTTTGAGTGCAAAATTCAAACATTGCATCGATTGTTAGTATTTGATTTTTTATTGGACGTTTTTTTGCTGTTGTTCGTTTTACTGTATCCCCTATTGCATCACAAGAAGATTTGCCATGACTGGTTGCAAAAAATATCCATTCAGCTTTCAATAAAAAATCTTCTGAGTGATGGCATGGATTTTAAAAATTTTTATACTGTCCTCCACATCCATCAGAAAAGTAATACAATTTGAAAATTAATGAAGGGTTTCTTTGATATAATTACATAAAATATATTTTAAATCAAATTACCTTTCTTTTTTTTTTTTTTTTTATGCACTTTATAAACATTACAACAATTGCCATTTTTCTTTTCAAATCTTTTTCCAAAGTAGTGAAAATGGTGATTACAAATGCTGAATAGTTCTTCACAAGCACGCAACTCAGATCTCCATAAAATGTTTTGACGAGTATCAGTGTCTAGGTCATGTAGTAAAAAAATCTCTTTATTTCTAGAATATGAGGTTTTATGGCATTCTGACTTCAAAACTTTACCAATATCACATGAAATCATTTTGATAATGAATTAAAAAATGTTATACTTGCAAATTTAAAAATGCACAAGTATTAATTACATTATTTATGTAGAACTAATTGCAACATTTAAATTAGATGAATATGTCTGAATTCAGCAATTAAACTTTGATAATTGGAAAAGACAAGGAACCAAAGAACAAAAAGGAAACAAAAAATACATTAAAAAAACTTTCATAACTTGAGAACCACTTAGATTTAGATTTAGGTAGGAATTATCATTTTTTCTAAAGTACTTTGGCGAAAATTTAAAAAAAAATCAGAGAATTTAGGGTTGTATGGCCTGGTTGTTTTGAAATGGAATTACTCTTGGGAAAAGTTAATAAAAATTGCACGTTTAATTCAGGAGCGGATCTACGATTTTTTGGTGTTTGAGTTAAATAACTTCCAGGTAAGTTCTATATTCCAAACCTTTGAATGTTCATACTTATGTCATTTAAAGATGTTTTGCAAAAATTTGCGCTGCAAAGAACTTGGGAACAAAAATACCCTAAAAATTAGAAATCTAAAACGTGGGGGAAATTAATTTTTTGAAATATGAATTCTAATATCCTAAACTAGGTAGAAATTTCTTTAAGGTAATAAAATTTCATTGAAAAATAATGATTTGTTTAGAAATCATACCTAATTAAACAACCCCCCTCGTTTTGAGGGGGTTGTAAACTCTACATGGTTATACCTTTTGAATGCCAAATGATTTTTTGACAAAATTTTAAAAATATGTACAATTTTTAGTCTTATTAAAGTAAGTTATTTTTCTGTTTGGAAAAATCAATTCCCTTCACGTTTGGGCGGATGATTTCTACTTTTTAGGGTATTTTTGTTCCCAGGCTCGCAGCGCAATTTTTTGCAAAACATCTTTAAATGACATAAGTATGAACATTCAAAGGTTTGGAGTATAGAACTTAGCTGAAAGTTATTTAACTCAAACACCAAAAAATCATGGTCCGCCCCTGCAATTATATATACATTTTTAGTACAAAAGTAAAATATTTACAAAACTATTTATTTGGCATAAATGATTTTTTCACACAATATTCTTCAAACATGCAATGACCTAATTTGAAATTTTAGGCCTAAAAAATTTATTGCACACCTAAAAATTTTACAGTGGCAGGTGTTTATTTTAACATTTATAATTGATATTTAGGTACTTTTTAATTATAAAATGAGTTTTTATTTATATATTTAAATTCCTCACCTTGAGATTAACTAAGTCACTTATTTTTAGAATTCACACGTTTAAAGGCTTGGTTTTATAAAGAGAAATGTAAAATTTAAAATGGCGGAAAATGACCAAATCAATAATAGTAGCTAAAATTAAAACAACTATTACTCACGAACCGTTGGGAGTTAGGCCTTGAAATTTTAAGATTTATCTTATTTTATAATGTACTATGGTAAAAATATTAAAAAAATCCAAAGTCATAGGGTTGCATGGCCTGGTTGTTTTGACATGGAATTACTCAATGATGCTTTATCTCAAATAAATTCAATTTCTTAACATAAATTCACAACTAATTAGAAAATGATTTATCTTAATTTGATTTAAAAAAAAATATGTTTTTATTATTTTAGGTTTTTAAATGTAAAAATAATTTTTATATTTCTAGTTTGATTGATTGTAAAAGGTCAAAAGTATTGAAACAAATTCAAAAAAGTTCTTTTTAAAAAATTAAGTTTTCTTATATAATTTAGTATATTTTTATGCTTGTTTGTTTACATATGTGAATGTCTACTATCCAAAGTATAGATTTAAAATAAATATTTCGCTAATTTATAATATAAATTTCGCTAATTTATAATATAATACAATTTCGCTACTAAATTATAATACAATTATGATACAACTAAATTATATACAACTAAATTTATACTACATCAACTAAATCAACTACAATTATAATACAACTAAAATATAATACAATTTCGCTAATTTATAATATAAATTGTTTGAATTAATATCAAATGTCTAAAAACTGTTCTCTAACCAGTAAAAATGTAAAAGTAAAAAACAGTAAACCAGTTTATCTGGTTATTCCTAAAGATAGCTTTTTTATATATAATGTAAACATTCTGCATTTTCAACTTCAACTCGTTTTCACATTGAATTAAAAGTTGGAAGCACAAAAGGGTTGGAAATGGATGGAGGCACAAAAGGATTGGAAATAATGCAAAAACTAACCCCTCCATAAAAAATAATAGATAAATATTAAATGAATGCTAAACAATCATTTTCTTATTGGATCATCTTATCACCAACTCCCATTTTAATGATTGCTAATTTGAGATATTTCTTGAGAAATCCTATAAGCAAAAAAGAGTGAATGCGACATTTTGGTTTTTGTAACAAAAACATTTTCTTTAGTAAAATTGTATTTATTTAGTAAATTTTTAGAACGCAATCTTGTTAATTCAAATAAAAAAAAAATCTTATTAGGTATGTTGGATTACTTGAATTATTTGGATGAATTTTTGAAAAATTGTGCAACATCACAAAACTGACACCAAAAAATTGCACAAAATCAAGTCCCTGCATATTAGTGTCCACCATAATTTATTACAGATATTGTATATATACTTTTTAATATTTCCTTATTTTATAACTACAATTTACAATATTTTTTTGCTTTAACATTAAATAACTTATAAACATTACTTAGAAAAAAATATTTTTAACTTGGGATTATATTCAAATTAAAAAAAAGTTAAAAAATATGTATTAAATACCATATTCAATCATAATGAACAAGCTTTTTAGTCAGAACATAAAATCAATTATAAATAAAACCTTCATTGACTCAAGTTTTCCAATAATTGCCACTGCATGCAAAGCAGTTAAACCACTATGTGAACGAAAATCCAAATAAGCGCCAAACATGACAAGAAGTTTCAAAATAGCAATGCAGTCATCCATCATGGAGGCTACTATTAATGGTGTATCTATAAATGTGAATATATAAACTAGAAAGATTAAGTTCCATAAAAACTAAATACCTACAAAACAGTAGTTAAAAGTTGGCTTGCTACTTACTCTCAAGTCCTTAATACCCTTGTATTTGTATTATACCCTTGAAAGGAAGGTGGGGGGAGGGGGATTTAGTCCAGATTTAATAAACAGGTGCGGTTTTAATTAGATAGTTTATAATTTATAAATCTAAATTAATATGTTAGAGCTTCAAAATTGCATCATTGAATAGTAAAACTGCAACACCAGGCTGATTCTATAATTTTGACAGCCTCAGTTGATTGACAGCAGTTTGAGATTCAGTTGATTGACAACATTTTGAGCTTCAGTTGATTGACAGCAGTTTGAGATTCAGTTAATTGACAACAGTTTGTGCTTTAGTTGATTGAAAGCAGGTTGAGCTTCAGTTGATTGATACCAGTTTGAACTTCAGTTGATTGACAGCAGTTTGTGCTTCAGTTGATTGACAGCAGTTGAGCTCAATAAAATGAAGCTACAATTATTGTTACAACTTTAACTTGATGCATTTATCAAATGATGTAAAATATACGCAAACTTAATCAATCTCAAAATAATAATGGTGAACTTAAATTATAATCAAAAAATAGTCTTAATGCAGCTATGGTCCATTAAAATTTTAGTTTAACTATGATTCATTAAAGCCTTATATCATATAAGGCTATTTAAAAAAAATATAAACACCATTATGAATCTATCAAAAATGTTTTAAAATAAATCAACAACAATTTTATGTTAAAGTTTTTTTTACAATAACATAAAATAGTTGTTGTACAAAATTAAAGAAATTAATAAAAAAGTTTTTATTTTATACTGGTGCTAGATGTTTTATCAGTTTCCTTTGATGTGTTAATAAGACCAAAACTCGCCTTCAAAAATAATCCTCCATCACCATTTCCAACACCAGTGTTCCTTTCAAGCAGAACATAATTAAAAATTTTTGATTGTTTTTATGCTTACGCAGCTAATATTTGTGCAAAATATGGTTCAACCAATCAAAATCTTGTTTATTCATTCAAAGTAGATTCCATTTTCCTCATTTTTGTATCTAAAAGACAGTACTAAGCTGAACATTAAACTTTCCTTGATTTTTAAGAGTATTTGCTTAAGAAATCCATCATTTTGACTGTCTTAAGCAAATCAAAAAATCACTTTACTCAATGTTATTTGAAATATACCTCAATAACTTGAGATTTTTCAATGAAAATCTGTTACCTTGAGTTTTTATTTTATGGTTTTATGGTTGATCCTTTTTTTTGTGGCAATGACTGATGATGCAATGTTCAGTTCTAATTGGATTATTCAAAACCAATGTTTTTAAATTTTGATGTCTTTTTTAGCTGTGCAGAAGTAATCTTGACACATGATTGATAACCACTGTACATCTGTTTTTATTTTTTTGCGTGGATAAAGCTCCTGTGCTTGAGGATGAGCATGAACCATTTGTGAACCTTTTTTTAGTTTTTCAATGAATAAATTTCATTAGGCTTTTGTTTTCCGATCTTGCAAATCAAACACTCACAGTTCAGAGCATTTTGAGTAGGGGGCTTGATATAAATTTAATCAAAATCAAACAGCTAAGGCAAAAAAAAAAATTTATGTCGTCCTGATTCAAAATTTTGAGCAGCTTTAGGCAGGTATCACAAACTCCTCTTGGAATCTTTTCATTGTTAAAATCCAATATTTTTTTCACAAGTTTTTTTTCATCAATAAATGTTGTAAAGTCCTCTTTTATGTTTTTTTTTTCAATGTAGAAAGTTTTGCAGCAACGACTTTTTTTTTTAAGCGATTTTCAATTGTTTATAAAACTTTTCTTGTTGTGATAAGGTTTTCATGGGAAACACTGCATTAATTAAAAGCTTAATCAAAAAACATCTTTTTAGCTTTTTAAATTACTTAGCAAAAATGAAAACAATTATAAAGTACCTTTAGTTGTCTCTTTTGCATCATTGTTTTTCCTATTTATTAAAATTATTTCTTAGCAGTTAAAAATGAGTTCTGATGGTATGGACTTCTTTTTTATAAGGAAAAAAAATCATCTCATAAAGCATAGCAGCTTTTGATACTTTATTTACTTATTACATGTTATTGCAAAACCTGCTAATACATTGCTGAATCTTATGACGCTCTAGAAAGCATGATTCCCTATTTTTTTTCTAGGAAAGTTAGTTTTAAAAATAAATCCCTTCACAGTTACATATAGTTATTAAACATAAATGCAAATAAAATCTTCTTTTAAAATTTCTCTGAAAAAGCTTATGTTTAGGCACCATCTTAGTAAGTAATAAACGTTGTTACTAAGTTTTAACTTGAAGTTTGTAGGCTAAAACATACTTCTGTCAGATAATTATACGTGCATGTAGTATATGCACATATAATTATCTGAAATTAAAATAAAATTGTTTTGATTTCAATTAATTAATAATGAAAAAATCTCTAATCCTTCTCAGAGCCTTGTTTCAAAATAAGAGATCATAGAGATCACCTAGAGTTAAATGATTGTTCATTGTTTATATAAAAAAAAAAAGTTTTTTTCCTTTAGTTTAAATTTCAATGGAAATCTGTTAAGAATTATTTTGATAAAATAGCATGTGTATATAGAGCAAATCATAAAAAATTTGTACAAAACATGATTAAAATTTGTAAGCAATGACTACAATTAAAAAAAAAAAGAATTTTTATACTGTTTTGTTATCAAGTTGTAATAGATTTAAGTTTTTTCATAAATTTCAGTACCTCCTGATTTTTCATCATGAAAGTTAGGATCCAATCCCTTTTCTAACAAACGCTCCATCTCTGTAATATTTCTTGCTGTTATAAACTCCATGAATTTTTTTTGGTGTTTCTTAAATTAAAAATAACAATTTTACTTTCACATAAATTGTTTAATTTTAGAAATTCAATATAATGACAAATTATTTGTATATTTTTAAAAATATATTGACAAACTATTTGTATAATTTTAAAAATATAATGACAAACTATTTGTATAATTTTAAAAATATAATGACAAACTATTTGTATATTTTTAAAAATATAATGACAAACTATTTGTATATTTTTAAAAATATAATGACAAATTATTTGTATATTTTTAAAAATATAATGACAAACTATTTGTATATTTTTAAAAATATAATGACAAACTATTTGTATATTTTTAAAAATATAATGACAAACTATATGTATAATTTTTAAAAATATAATGACAAACTATTTGTATAATTTTTAAAAATATAATGACAAACTATTTGTATATTTTTAAAAATATAATGACAAACTATTTGTATATTTTTAAAAATATAATGACAAACTATTTGTATATTTTTTAAAATATAATGACAAACTATTTGTATATTTTTAAAAATATAATGACAAACTATTTGTATATTTTTTTAAACAAAAATTATAAAAGTATAATAATTTGGTTAATAATAATTTGGTTAGACATGAATTTGTTCTTATCTGCTAATTCTCATGAATTTGTTACTTATGAATTTGTCATAAAATAGTAGTGATTAAAATAATTTAAATGGATTGATGTAAATAAGCATGTAAGTTAGAATTACATTGACAGCCAACAAAAGATTTTTTTTGCTAATGAATTCAAAACAAACACTTAAATTTGCAACTTCCTTGTTCTTCGTCTGCCTGTAAAAAGCTATCAAATTACTACTCCAATCAACATTTAATCATAATAGGCTTATAACTATTATATATAATTTCCAACTTGTTCATTTTGTTATGTGGTGTCATTTAGATAAAGAAAACCTTGTTCAATCACATCTCTATTAAGACAACTTTGTTCAATCATTTCTCTATTTATAATTCAAATAATTTTTATAAATAGCAGTGTCGTTTATGAAGTTATACAAAAATATTTTTTTTTGTGTTTACCGGAACATTTTGCTGAACTCCCAAAATTATTTAACAAGTTATCTGAAATTTGTTTTGAAAAACTATACCTGTCTGGTAAACCTACATCTGACTGATCAAATTACATCTGTCATTCTTATTTTTAAATTTGCTCTGATCCTTCTAACTACCATCCAATCATTAATCTTTCATCATCCATCCATCATCCTTATTTCCATCCAATCTTCTCATTCCATGGTTAAACTCATTTCTCTAATTGAGAAATTAATTTAACCATGGAAACCAGGTGTCTGATAAAGATTTAATATTGAATTTTTTTACTTTTTTAAAAATATCTGAAAAAATTTTTTCAGATATTTTTTAAAAAGACAATTTAAATTTTTAATCAACAAACTCTTGAATATAATTACTTATTTTACATTTCACATTTTTACAAAGATTATATTGCATATTTCACAAACATATTTCATATTTAAAAAATGCTACCTTGGTATTTATCTTTAGTAACCTCTTCTCATCTTGTGTATGAATGTGACGAAATATTCTTCGTTTATATCGAAACTAGAAATAGACCAAGCAAATTGTAAAATCTAATAACAATAATAAAATTTCAAATATTGAACTTATATAAAGAATATTTCTAGTAAAACTCACTTCAAGTTGAGCCTCCGATAGGGCCATTGGATAATCTTTAAATATTCTTGACTCATCTAAAAATTTTCCAGCTCGTCCAGAATTTGGAGGTAAGTAAAACCCAAAATTTAAAGGGTCTCTGAATTCCAAGTTTGAAAACTCTGTCAAAACTTTTTGTTTAGCTTCCCATATTGTATCATCAATGACAAATATAAAAGTTTTCTATGAAACAAATTTGATTTTATCACATTGAAAATTATTAATAATAATAAAACTACTATCTTTCAAAATTTAATCTAAAGTAACACTTCATCAAAATTAACTTTGTACAATCAATCAATTAGAAATAACTCTCTAATATCAAAACATAATCAATTTGTACAAACAATCAAAATCAGCTCAATTGAATTAAGCTGTAAAATATATATTAACTTTTTACAACCTTAAAGCTGTAAAATAACTTTGTACAACCTTATATAAATATATATTAACTTTGTACAACCTTATATAAGTATATATTAACTTTGTACAACCTTATATAAATATATATTAACTTTGTACAACCTTATATAAATATATATTAACTTTTTACAACCTTAAAGCTGTAAAATAACTTTGTACAACCTTATATAAATATATATTAACTTTGTACAACCTTATATAAGTATATATTAACTTTGTACAACCTTATATAAATATATATTAACTTTGTACAACCTTATATAAATATATATTAACTTTTTACAACCTTAAAGCTGTAAAATAACTTTGTACAACCTTATATAAATATATATTAACTTTGTACAACCTTATATAAGTATATATTAACTTTGTACAACCTTATATAAATATATATTAACTTTGTACAACCTTATATAAATATATATTAATTTTTTACAACCTTAAAGCTGTAAAATAACTTTGTACAACCTTATATAAATATATATTAACTTTGTACAACCTTATATAAGTATATATTAACTTTGTACAACCTTATATAAATATATATTAACTTTGTACAACCTTATATAAATGTATACTAACTTTGTACAACCTTATATAAATATATATTAACTTTTTACAACCTTAAAGAGCATTTTAATGACAGCTTTAATTATAAAATGTAATTGACAAATAATTTTTATTTTTGAACAGTCAATAAATAAAGGTCAAAAATTACCTTTTGCATTGATTTTTGCTTTGTTTTTCTTAATAGCAATCAGCAGGAAGCCTTCTTATATTTCTTATATTTTTATTATTTATTTTGTTAATTTTACTTGTAACTCTCTCTCAACTTTAAACTCCGAAACCTTGTTAAACAAAGTTTTGGAGGTGTCCTAAAGAAGGAGCTGCAAATAAACTGCATGTGGTACTTTGAGAGGCACAGGATGGACATAAGCTCTATATTGTAAGATTATCTACTACTATATTAAATTACCTTGCACCCTTTCTATATCTATGACACCAATTAAGCATTTAAAAATCTAACTTATACAAAATTTAAAAAACGTATTTAGCAAGTTTCTAGACTGACAATTACAAATAAATTCCATTATTTTACTTACTGAATATAGCAAAAGATTGAATATAAAAGTAATAAACAGGGTGATTGAAGAGTATTTAAAGCTCCCCTTGTAATAGAAAATGAAAGTCCTCTTTTATGACATAAAAATTGTGGAACTTTTTAAAAAAATTTAAAGAAAATAGCCTTAAATATAATGTTTCTTTTAGCATCACCTTCTGTTAGAAGTAAAAGATATTTTAGTATATGTGGCAACATTTATGAACTTAATAAAAACAAACTAATGCCTAATATTACCAAATGCTTGAAAAATTAATGTTCATACAATATTAATGTTGATACATAATTCAAAGGCAAAAAAATGATGTATTAATATAACACATTAATTTTCATTTACATATATGAAAAAACTGAGTTAACTATTGCTATATTTATTTTTCACAAATTTTTGTTTGAAGTTTACTTATTTGTATATACTTATACCTTAAATAAAGATTAAATAATAAGTTTAGACTTAATTAAACTTACCAAAAAAAATTATTTATCAATATATTAACAGAAACCCTTTTTATTTTTAACTGAATTTGGGCATAGTTTAGAATGTCATCATATTTTTGGGTTTAAATATTAAGATATCTTTATGGTTTTGTCACAGAGCACCACTTATTTAACTAGGAAGTTCATGTATCTTTTTTTACCAATGTCCAAAATGTGTCAAAAGCTAGCATCAAAAATCTCTTGGTTCTAAGTCAGAGCTTTAACCACTGTGCTACAGCTGCTATGAATGTACAATTATTTATTAAACCATTGTGTTTTTTTAAAGGATGTATTGAATACTTGGGTTCACTTTTGGTTTTGCTAAATTTTGGTATATATATTGTTAATTTAATAATAATAAATAAAGTAAATAATAAATTTTAGCATATATATTGTTAACTTGAGAATAATAAATATTATAAATATAGTAAATAATTAATGTAATGAATTTTGGCAAATATGTTATTGAAAATTTAGCATGTTTGTATTGTTGTTGCTGTTGTTTGATCTAGTATTCAAAAAACTAAATTCTTGAGATTTAATTAAATTTCAAATAGAATGTTATATATTTATAATGTAGAAAAAACAACTTAAAACTTCATGCATATTAGAAATCATTAGCCATGAAGTAGAAAACCAAATTTACAGTGTACATCAAATTTGTTCTAATATCTTTAAAAAAAGAAGATGCATAGAACAACCAACTACCAGTTTTAAAAAACAAAATTTTTTTCTTAGGTATTTTAGCTGATCATCATAAATTAACACTTGGTTGATAAATGTTATTAAATAGCAAGAAAAAATTTCCAAAACTCGAAAAAAAAAGATTGTTCTTTTTTTTTAAATTTTGAAACCTGTTTATTATATTACTCAAAGAATAAATTTATTTCAGAGGAAACTGTTTATTATAAAACTTAAAGTATATATTCTTTGAAAACCTTAGGTTGCATATATTTAACATAATAGAAAATGTAATAACACCTCATTTAGTTGCATTTTTCCTATCTTTAAAATATGAAATAAAGAAATAATGAGTTTTTTAAATTGATAATCAGCAATCATAAATAAATAGCATGTAATTTAAAAAAAAAAATTAAAATGTTGTTTTTGATTAAATAAAAAATCACTAAATCTTTTTTTAGTAAAGACTTTTAGATTTTTTTCATATATATAAACAAAATTCTATTTAACAAATGGTAACAGGCTATTAAAATACATTTTTTTTAGCTTTTGTAGCACAAAGACATTTAAAAAATTTGAGAATGAAGAAAATAATGCTAAATTATCAACTTTTTTTTTACAGATTAAAAATCTGCATTAAAAAATAAACACATACACAATTACATATATATATATATATATATATATATATATATATATATATATATATATAGAACTCTTATATGTTGTCCGAAAGTTTTTTCCATATTTTGTTGACAAAAAGTAAAAATTAAAATGCAAGACCGGAATTTTTTTTTTTATTAAATGATAGACTGCCTGCCCCAACCAAACCCTCAGTCGAAGTAGCAGCACCCCCTTGCGGGTCAGGCTAAAAGATAGTAGATGTAGCAGCACTCCGTTGCGAGTCAGGCTATTTGTCAGTCGATATAGCAGCACTCCCTTGCGAATCAGGCTACTTGTCAGTCGATGTAGCAGCACTCCGCGCATGATTTACAGTAAAAAAAAAAAAATTAAAAACATTTTATTAAAAAAAGTAAAAATAGAAACATTTTATTAAAAAAATAAAAATAAAAACATTGTTTATATTGTTAAAAACATTCAGAATGTTTTAAAAACATTCAGAATGTTTTTAAAAACATTCTGGTCAATTAAATTTGCGTTTTTGTGGTTTTTTTAAAAAACAATTATTTTGTTATTAAATTAATGGTTTTAACTTTGGTCCAACACACAAATGTTGGACGAAAGTCAAAAGTAATTAAAAGTGACGTATGTGTTGACGTAAGAATCACTTTTTTCCTTCCGTGCTTCCCAAATGCAACAAACTATAGAACTATATATTCATATATATCAACCCTCGGAATTAGGAAAATTGAGGTCAGCAATAATTTGCCGACCTCAATCTTTTAGACGTCCGCATCAGGTCAGCAAAAAAAATTTGATACGAAGGTCTTACCATAAAACATCGAAACGAGGTCGGCAATTTTTATTGACCTAATTGCCGACCTCAAACACTTTGAGGTCAGCAATTTAGGTCAGCATTGCCGAATGCTGACCCTAATTCTGAGGGTTGCATACATATAATTACAACTTCATAATATTGCTTTTCTTTCTTTAACATTGTCGCAATTTTGCTTCTCTTTCTCTTTTCTATAAATACTGTAATGGCCGCTGCTCTAAAGAACTTGCGTCTTTAGTGCTATCTACTAATATTCATTCTTGTGTTACTTGTCATTCAATTAAGTTTCACCCTTTTACTGTGACCATTCCTAAGTGCTTCAAAAATTTTTATTCATCTAGTTTTTTTCTTCGAACATCATTTCTTTGGAAACCACTCCCTTTATCTTGTTTTCCTGATTCATATAATTTACAATCATTTAAGTTGTCTGTTAATTGTTAAACTGTTAATCTTGCATTACAAACTTTATCTTTTCCCTTCCAGTAACTTCTAACTCTAATAGTGGTTGCTTGCAGCCTTGTTTGAAGTGAAGATGTTTAAAAAAATCTTAAGTCTGCACTACAGTTAAGTCAGTGTTTTTTTCATCAAAAAGCATGGATCATACTAAAATTTATTGGTTAGAATTTCTAGAAATTATCAAAAGCGATAGTGAAATTTATTACATACATGACTATATTGTGTAGATATATTTCAGAAATAGTCAAGGATTGACATCTGTCGACTAACTTTGCTGTCTACAGCATAAGATATTAAAATTTGCAATTTGGATTATTCAAAAAATTTGATTGATTACAACCAAACATGCTTCCGCTTAATTCCATCAAAATCAGGTGATAGTTTTAACTGATGAACCTGTAAATTCAATTCTATTAAAGTTTTGAAAATTTTATCTAGCGTATTTATTTTATTTATGCTAAACTAAAGTTTGTTTCTCTGGTAACAAATTTATGCTTTGAAAGTTACCAGAGATGGACATCAGTATAGACTTTAAAATTGCTCAGCCTCAGATATTCATTCAAGCTCAGATTTTCAAAGAATCAAAATTAATGTCATAAAAAAAAGTGAACATTAATAAAGCCTTGAAACAGCTCAGCCTTTTTTCCTTATCACATGAAACAGTTCAGCATTATTTGCTTATCACATGAAACAGCTCAGCCCTATTTCTATATTACATGAAGCAGTTCAACCTTATTTTCTTATCACATGAAACAACTCAGCCTTATTTTCTTATCACAGTATTATTTCCTTATTGCGTGAAAAAAAATTTTTTTAATGGATATAACTTAAAAAATATTTAAAAATATTGATCTTCAATATGGTTTTTTATCTTCTAATGAGGTTTTTAAGTTAAAATAAGTGCTAATAAAAAGAACTTTTAAACAGTGATTAAAAGCTTTAAAACAGTGTTTTGAAAGTTTAAAAACACATGCTTAAAAAAATTTCTACATTTATGTGTTGCTGAGATGCACAATACATAGATTGAACATCAATAAAAACAAAGAATTAAAACTTTGCTTGCATTTAACACTGTTAAACATTTAACACTTTTAGATTTTGTATAAACGAATAATTTATTAGTTCAAATATCGTATTATAATTATACACAAGATTATTTGTACATTAATATTGTATGTTTAACAACATTACAACTTACAGAATGCTTCATTTTTTTAAAACCCATTAAATTAGTAGAGCGCTCGCTTCATAAGCAAGATGTTCCAAGTTCAACTCCCACCATACCCTTGGTAGTACTGCGCTCAACTTGTTTCTCAACGCAGCTGCCTTGTTCGCTAAGGTTTGTATTTTGGAGCTATAGAGTTGGGAGAGGGTTATAACCACAAGTAGGCTCTTCATCTGTAGTAGCCTTCTCGGCCTTAGGGAGGTAAATTACAAACAACAAAAAAATGTCTATAAAAATATGTACATCCATAAAAATCAACTAATATTTTATAAACAAATAAACATTTATACTATTTATGCTTTGAAATTCCAGAAGAATTCAAACTTAAAACATAAACAAAAATTTTCTTTTAAGTTTAAAATACATTTTTGATTAACACTCACTTCAAAGGTTGCAACATTTTTTTTAAACTTAGTATTACTTTTGCTATAAGGATAAAGTTATAGTAAAGCATTATAATAATTTTTTGATATGAAAACTATAAATAAAACATAAAATACTTCTATCTTTTTTTGAAAATTTGGTGTTGTAATCTTTATAGATGCAGTGGCTCTATCTTTGTTATAAAAGTTTGTTTCTTCTGAATAAACATTTTTTTGTTTGAAATGAGCTTGTATTGAAGCCTTTTTAGAATGTGTAATACTTGCCATCCATATAAAATATCTTTAATCTAAATATAAAATGATAAACATAATACAATTATTATAGTAAAACAAATAGCAAGATACATAGATAAAAATAAAAAATTTAAAAATTATAATTAAAAAATAATAATATAAAATAACAAACAAATAATAGCTTATATATTTACACACACACACACACACACACACACACACACACACACACACACACACACACACACACACACACACACACACACACACACACACACACACACACACACATATATATATATATATTAATACCATAACTTTAATAAGCATTTAATATACTTTAGTAACTTAACTTAACAACTTTAACATGGACCACACAATAAAGATTTGAAAAAAACTTTTATATGAACCATATTAAAGTTTTAAATAACTACAGAGAAATACAGAAAGAGAATATAATATAAAAATGTTTTTTTTGAGAAACATTTTAGGATTAAAATTTAACAATTAAACAAGAAAAAAGTTTGACAAAAAAGTAAAACTGTTTTTCAATCCTCTCAACTGAACAAATAATTAAGCGTACAAACATAAAAAACCATGTGACAATTTCAAATAATACTTTTATAGAAATTTAATGCTAGAATGTTTATAAACTTTTTTTTTTTTTTTAACAAAATTATTCTAACAAAAATTTATTTGAAATTAAAATTAATAGAAATATTTCAAAAGTTAAACCTTCAAAAATTTACTCAAGAATGCATAAATAAAAATATTTTGAATGCATATATTAAACATTGTTTGCCTTTATATCAATTTCTATAAAAAAAAAAAAAAATCGTGATAAAATGATTGAAATGTAGAATTAAAAAAAAGCCAATACAAATGCTTAAGAAAAAATCAATACAAATGTAACATACTAACAACAGTGTACCTAAAACATGTACAAAAGTATAAAATTTATTTAAAATTTTTTCAATTTAATACTTTTATTTGCGTGTTCACATTTTATGAAAATTTGAAATGCAACACTTTTAAACTTTTATTGTTTAGAAAATATTTCGTACTGAGATTTACTGTGCATACACAAAATAACATGCCAAACAATTGCATATCAAATTTAAAATGTGATATGTAATTATTTTTAGTAAGTAATTATTTGCTAAAAAATAGTATGCTTTTAAAAATTCCTTTAAAAAAAATGTTTTTAAAAAAACAATATTTGCTTAGAAACAACAAATTATTTAAACTATGGCAAACAAAAAATTATATTGTTAACACTAAAAAAAAATTAAATAAAAATACAAAAATAATACAATAAATAAAAACAGACAATTGTTGTTCTTCATATAAAATAATTTAAAACATTTTTTATATATTTCTATTTAAGATTTTTTAAAAACATTTACACATTTCTAATTAAAAATTCCTAAATTGATATATTTTTTAATATAGCTCAGGCTTATTATCAAATATGAACATCATAGAATGTTCATAATCTCATAAATTATATCCATTTAACAAAAAATTAAAATATTTAACTTTTGTATGACAATTTCAAAAAAGTCTTCAAATAAACAATTTTACAAACCTTTAAAATTCAGAAACTTCTGAATTTTAAAAATTTGTAAAATTGTTTATATATAAAAAAATATATATATATATATATATATATATATATATATATATATATATATATATATATATATATATATATATATATATATATATATACAGGGGGGTGCATATAAAAAGCCACACTAATTTTTTTTATAAAAACAGCAACAAAAAATGAGTAAGACTCATATAATAAAAGTAATATAGGACAATTTTGATAAAAATGTTTATAACATCATTGTATATTACATATAATAAAAAGAAATTGAGATTTGTAAAGTATTTTTTAGGTTTCAGCTGTTTTAGTACTTAATTGGCTATCCTTTGTTTTTTATGACTTCTGCGCATCTAGAAGGCATACTACAAGTCTTTTTAATAAATCGTTTGGCAAACCATTCCAACCAACAAGAAGAATTTGGAACAAATCATCTTCATTTTTTGCTCTACGATCTTTCAATTTTCTATCCAATATAGACCAAAGATTTTCTATTGGATTTAAATCAGGAGACTGTGCTGGCCAAGACATAACTGGTATCAATTTAGATTCTAGATATCTTTTATTCAACTGTGCTGTATGTTTAGGATCGTTATCGTGTTGAAAGATGTAGTCACTATTAGGAAAAAGTTCTTTTATACTTGGTCCAAGCTGATTAACCGAGATTTTATGATACATATGCTGGTCCATGATGCCCTTCACCCGGTAAAGTTTTCCAACTTTGTGTGCACTAAAACAACCCCAAACATTAATCTTTTTGTCATGTTTAACTGTTGCCTTGCATGTTTGGGGGTTGAATTTTTCCCCAATTAATTTCCAACAGTGAGATCAACCATTATAAAACAAAACAAAAGGAGATTCGTCGCTTCAGATAACTTTAGACCATTGTTCACATGTCCAATCTTTCTGCTCAATGCACCACTTTAATCGTTTTTTTCGATTGATTTCACTAACAAAGGGTTTTTTAATTTGCTTCCCAGAAAAAAAATCACCTGATGCTTTTATTTTGCGAGATATTGCCCACTTTGAGATATTAGTAAGGTTCAAATCTAGTTTTATCTCAGAACATGTGATTTTACAATTTTTTTTGACAGCGTTTAAATGTAGCGATCTTCTTTTTTTGAAGTTTTAGGCTTTCTCCCAGATCCAGCAGACCTTTCAGTTTTACCAGTGTGTTTATATTTCTTTACCAATCTACTAATAGTTGAGTTTTCTTGTTTAAAATGCTTTCTAATGCTTCTGTGAGACTCTCCTTGGTCAGCAGCTTCAATAATTCGTCCAATTTCTACACCCGTTAGATGTTTTCTAAATTATTAAATGTGTCCATATTAATCGTTTTTTTAAAGATTTTATTTATGTAAATATTAGTTTATATATAAACATACCTTTTCTGTCCTAAATTTTTCACTGTCACATCCGATTTTTTTTGCTTTGCTTGATTATACATTTTATACTTAAAATGAAGAAAAAATATTAGTGTGGCTTTTTTTTTGCACCCCACTGTATATTTATAAGTTTTATTCATATTTATAAAGTACATTTATAAAGTATGGGGCTATAGCAATTTGCTTTAAATTATAACATTTTTTATAGTTTGGAGCAAATTGCTATAGCCCCATCCTTTATAAAAATAAGAACCATGAAGAAACAAAATGATACTATAGATTTGAGAACTAGAGAGAAACACAATGACACCTAAAAATATAACTAATAACCCAGTGGGCACGGGACCTAAAAAAGACGTCTTTTTAATGTTCAAGACGTCCAAAAGGTTCAAAAGATATCTAAAAGACATCTTTTTTTGCTCTGTGCCCACTGGGAAAGAGAAACACACTGACACTTTAAAAATATTACTATTAAGGATAAACACAATGACATTTTAAAAACACAAGTACTAAGATTTAATACACTGTTTGGCTATTTCATCCTGATAAGATCATAAGATAGTTCACTCCAATTTCCTGTCATGGGAATACAAAGGAAAATTGAAAAAAACAGTAAATAATCATGGTCCAAATATAAAACTTTGTAGAACTCTTAATAATATAAGTTTTCCATATAATAGAGTTTTCTACTCAGCAATCATAGATAAACTATGGTAATTAATTTATTGAGTAATTATTGATGAATTCTCTAAATTAAATTCTCATGGAATTATAAATGGTAAAGCCAACATTTATAATTCCATGAGATTATAAATTTTCAAGTAATGCAGTAGTGTTGTAATGGTAGACCTCTGGCTTTGAAAGCAAAAAATATGGAGTTTAAATCCACTACAACTTTAGCAATCTTTTTTGTCAAGATCCATATTAGGAGTCAATGGATTGAAAAAGGGTATAAAAATATTTGAGAAAAAAATAAGAGTGGCCTAAATGACTATAGTTAACTTCTAGGCCTTTGGAAGGGCTAGGGGTTATATATGGATAGTATATATTAAAATAAGTCGGGTAATAGTACCACATGTGATAGTAATATCAATAAAACTTGTACCAGATTGATATTGTTAATAGTATGCTGGATATATTATATTAACATTTATATAGATATAATAAAAACAGATAATTTAATGTATCTTTGATGACTTTACATAAAGCTCTGGGATTTTGTTTATTGTCATGAAGTTCTTTTATTAGATTGTTAATCTTATTTCTACAAGTTTTTTTGAAAGTTTTAGTTATTTTCAATTTATTTTATTATTATTATTTATAATTGCAATGGTTATCAAAACTTGACTTTATGGGTTTATATTGAGTTATTTTTATAATCATTTTAGAGTAATGCTATAATTCATAAGAACTATTAAATATCTTATAATACGAGAAGCATGTGAGCATTCTAGGATAAGAGTCTTGGTGCAAAATCGTCGAAATTTAAAAAACAAATAAATGTAAAAAAGTTCTTTAAAAAATAAATTTAAAAAAGTTTCTATTCTCTTCCCTTCCGATAACAATCTGTTGGTTTTTATTAATAACTCTTTTTATTAACTTTCAAAATATGTATAACGTAAAATAACTATGACAAATTTAAAGTAAAAATATTACTTTAAATTTGACAAGCAAATTTAAAGTAATAACATTTAAATTTGAAAAAAAATTAAAAGTAAAAATATTAGTTTAAATTTTTATATTACTAATTTATATGACTAATAAATATACTTAATGGGTACCTTAATGATAGTTGTTATACATAATGAAAATATATCCCAATCAATTCTAGTCTTCAATCCATTCAGTCAATTTCTCGTCTAATTTCTCGTTTAAAAAAAAAAGTAAAAACTATTACTAAGAATAAACGAATTCCAATTGAAAATCTTGTATCTTCAACCGTAATATTCTACTTAATATAGTTGGAACTTAATTTAAGTATTCATTTCCTTTCTAAAGTCAAAATTTTATGTGGAAAATAAATGCGCACATTTTAGGTAAACATTTGACACGTGATAAAAATAGTTACCAAAGGTAATTGAAAACAATAAATCTAACGGAAGAAGATTTTATGTAACGCTAGTTTATTAAGCGTATTAAGCGAGGCGAGCCATATATTAAAATTACGTCTTTGATTATAGCAAAACTCATCAAAATAAAAAATAATGCTACTGATTTAATTATATTAGGGCGAGTCTATTTAAAAAAGTGAAAACCTGAACTGAATTAACAATTATAAATTCCAAATTAAAATGCGATTCTTCCATTAAATATACCCGTTAGATATAAAAATCAATAATTTATAATGCAATTCGAATATCAGTATTTTAGTTTGCAAATTATTAGTTTTTTCCATATCAGGTATTCCAGCTTTAAAACAAAATTGGTTACCTTAGTTAAAATACATTAAATATCAATAAAAGTTGTTAATAAGCCTGAACTAGACCATGTTTAATATTTTTTCTAAATATTTAATAAAAATAAATAAAAAAAAGCATCAATTTTATACACACACACACACAAACACTGACGCGCACAACTGCACGCATCAGCGTGTGTGTTATTGTTTTTAATTATCTATGCTAACTATTTTTATCACATTTTATTAACTATTTTATTACATTTAGTTACTTAATGACCATTCGTAGAAAAGTTAAAAACACCATTTCTAGATACTAATACCTACTGTGGATCTTTTGATTTATTTCTCAAAATTATCCTCAGAGACAAAATGAAAAGAAGCGAAGTTTAGAATTAAAACATGTTGTATTTTATATTTTTAAATAATATAGTTTCTTGTTGCATTGATAATTAGTTAATAAACTGGAAGCCAATGGTGAATAAAGTGGACTGGAAATCACTAAAAAAAAAAGTAAAAGACTGTCATTATTAAAAAATAATTACAAAAGCAATATTAGTTTATAAAATGATGCTTTATACAAATATTATATAATTAATAATTAATGATATTAATAAATATTTTACATTCCGTATTTTGTAAAGCACGAATATTATTACGTTTGCACCGACAAATAAAACACACATATATTAAAAATTAAGTTAACAAAAAGTTATTCTACAATATATTTTAAATGCATATATACAACAATATGCTCAAACACGTACACAAACATATATTCATAACTTCTTTTTTTTTTATTAATTTTTTTACAACAGTATAAAATATGTATATGTTTATTATACATTATAATTAAAATTAATGAAACTTTATTTTTAAATTCAATAATAAAAATTAATGAAATTTCGATAAGATTAGATGATCTCTTTACACGAAATCCTGTGATAATTTATAGTTGTAAGAAATAAGTAGATAATATAATTTTACAGTTTTTGTAGTGAAGTTATATACATTACTTTAAAATACATTAATAAGTTTAAAATTAAATTAAGGAGAAATAAATTTTAGAAGTAAACAAAAATACCATATAGTGAAAAAATATTTTCTTTTAACTTCTGATGCAAGGAACTATTAGTCGAACTAATAGATATTTAATATTAAGCGTTTAACAATTTTTGAGGTGGTACAGTCATTGTATTTCTCTAAGATTAATAAAAAACTTTAACAATTTTTATCAACAGTTATAAAATCTCAAGGATTGTTTAACAATTTTTATCAACAGTTATAAAATTTCTAGGATTCTCTAATAATTTTCATCAACAGTTATAAAATTTGCAAGACGAAGTTATGATTGTAAATATATTATTTACAATTAGTTTACAAATAGCTTTTGTACCAACAAAATGTTTTATCTTTTATACCATAAGAGACTTGTTGTTCTAGTAAGATTTCAGGATTGACTATGTCGAAAGCCTACAACACTGTAGATAGTGATGCGTGAGAGTTGAAGAATGGCATGCTCAGTTGTATTATTTCTTTTTAACCTAATTGAACTGTTTCTTTTAACCCTGATTTTTATATATCAATTTGTTAATAAGATTTTGTCAAAAGATTGTCAAAAACTCAGACATTCGACATTTTTTTGTAAACAAAATTGTTAAGGAGTGGAATAGTCTTGACATTAAATGACCGAATGACATTAAAAAATCAAAATCAGTCAATGAATTTAAGGTTTTACTTGACAGGCTAAGCTCGGGCTGCTGTAGCGCACCATCTACTGTTGGTGGGCAGCACAGTTAGTTTATATAAATTTATATTTATAAATACTCTGTGAAATATTATTTATGCAGAAATATATATTATTACTACTATCCGTATAGATAAAGTTTTATATTTATATAATCAATTTTTTTATCTGAGAGTATGAAATTTGCTTTTAAAGATAATATTGTGATTTTATATACAAAGTTGTTTGTTTTGATTAAAAGTTGTTTGTTTTGTTTAAAATTTAGTTTCAATATAAAAAATATATACATTTCAATTTTAAAAACATTTCAAATCCAAAATAAAAGCAAAATTTTTTGGGAAATGATTACGATACAGTTATAAGTTTAAATTTTTTCTCACTTTATTTTTTTAAAAATCTTTGCAAGACATTACTAAGATGTTAATGTTATTTGGAAGATAGACAACACACTTTTGCTATCTGTGACTTCAAATGGAAGATCTGAATTTTCTTCTTTTTAATTCTCAGATCCAAAGTCTTCATCTTGCCTAAAAATTTTTTAATGGAAAACTATAAACGTGGTTAATTTTTTAAGCAAAATGTAAAATTAATTTTTTCTTATAAAAAGATTTTCAAAAATTTGTTTTGAAGTAATTTTTAATTTAAAAATTTTTTAATTATCTAAACGTCTTGTTCTCCCTCCCTCTCTCTTTTTTTTTTTATTCCCTCCGTTTTTCACTCTCATTCTCTTTACCATGGTATAAAAGATTTTACGCCACACAAAAATTTTGAAACAAGTAAACAGCTGCGCTTAGAAAACGCTTAGCAGACCACTCTCCGCACAGCAACTTTTGCTTAAGAGCTTTTGTCTTCTGAATGGCACTGTAGTTGCGTTGGCCTCTACGTATTAGCAGATTGTTTGCCAACTGGTGAAACTCATGAAAAGCATGCTGAAATATGTATTTTTCGAGAAAAATATAAGCTGCCAGAATCCCTTGTGTTGATTTCCCATTGACAACTTAAAGTGCAAATGCAATAGGTATTGATGACCCTCAGAGTCATATAATCATATAGGTTCAAGTTATGTTAGTCAAGCTCATGTAAAGAATCTTCAAGTATTGTCAATTCTCCACTAAAATTATCAGAAATTGATATTATTTTCCGTCCTCCATTCGTGGAACCATGCTAAAATATTAGGAAATTTTTAAATAAGCATTTTGAAGAAATAGCGTGTTCTTTTATGCTATTTTATAAACACACTTAATTTTTAAAATTTGTTTGAAGATGTTAATAGCCATAAAATTTATTTTGGAAAAGTGGTAGCATGTTTAGTAGCTACTATCATGAATAATTTAGTGATGCACTTAAGAAATTTAATTGAAAAAGATCACCTGAAAGTCCCATTAACGAAGCAGTTTGTTAAAAATTTTGCCTTGTAAATAGCATGTTGTTCTCCAAAAAAGAGTGCTTGGTCCTAACTAACCTCAATGGATCAAATAAAAACATCCCCATATAGATAAGCATCTTTGTCACCAAGAACTAAAGCTGCGTTAACTGGAGATTTGTGGTTATTTTATTCATTCACTCCTTTCCTTTCCCATTTATAGAATTTATTCTCTTAGTATTTCAAAAGTCGGGCTATTGAACGAGTAAGTCTGAACCTCCACTAAATGCGGACACTCTATTCGATTGTGAAGTTGCAGCAACACTTTCTCTTGACAAAATATGCCAGCGAACTTATATAAAAGTCACTACCAAAACTTATATAAAAGTCACTACCGAAACTTATATAAAAGTCACTACTGAAACTTATATAAAAGTCACTACCGAAACTTATATAAAAGTCACTACCGAAACTTATATAAAAGCTACTACCGAAACTTATATAAAAGTCACTACCGAAACCTATATAAAAGCTACTATCAAAACTTATATAAAAGTCACTACCGAAACTTATATAAAAAGTCACTACCGAAACTTATATAAAAGCTACTATCAAAACTTATATAAAAGTCACTACCAAAACTTATATAAAAGTCACTACCGAAACTTATATAAAAGCTACTATCAAAACTTATATAAAAGTTACTACCAAAAATTATATAAAAGTCACTACCAAAACTTATTTAAAAGCTGCTACAGAAACTTATATAAAAGTCATTATCAAAACTTATATAAAAGTCACTACAGTAACTTATATAAAAATCACTACCGAAACTTATATAAAAGTTACTACCAAAACTTACATAAAAGTCACTACAAAAAAAAAACCCATAGCGCTACTGTGCTACATTTAAAATTTAGCAAAAATGATTGACAATATTTTTATTTATCAAAAATTTAGTCAATGTAAATTCAAACACTAATGTTACCAAGATAATATTTTAATATGCGTAACCTGATTATTTTATTATGAAAACTATGACTATGAAGCTGAGTTTTTGAGATATTCACGTTGAACTACACTTTTATTGCTATCTCTTTAAGCCTTTTTTGTATGTAAAAAACGTTTAATAAAAACGTATATACAATTGGTATAGGGGAGAACGGGGTGAGATGGGTTGAAAAAAATTTGCTTGCGTGCTGCGCTTTAAATTTTCCACAAAAACCATACAAATCGGTTTAAACTATAGTCCAATGAATTGTCATGTTAAACTATTGCAAAACCCATTATTTAACCATCAAATTAAGTTCAAGGGCTTGGTTTTTTAAAGTGACACTGTTTATCCCATGTCACCCCATGTTGGGGTGAAATGGAACAATGGTTGGGGTGAAATGGGACAAAAATAAAAACAAATAATTTTAAGCATTATTTTATTGTTTATTCTACTCCTTATAAAACATAACAATACACAAAATTTATTTATGTTTAACAAAAAAAAAATACCATTCTAAATGCATTTCTAACTTTGTTCAACAGGTTGCTTGATGTTTAAATTACATTGATGTCTGAGGGGGTAACTTTTTTTCTCTTTCTTATCTTTATCTTCTTTTTTTCTTTTACATTCTGATAAACTTTTAACTAGTTCATTTCTTGTTGGTGTGTCAGTCAATACCAGAGACCTAGAACATTTTCTTTTTGCACTTTTTCTCTTTGTCACCCTTTCACCCGCTTTTTCACGGAAATGGCCTCATATCTTTTGCTGTCCAATGGTAGGCAGAAGTGCTGATTTGCTGTTTCTTTTCATTAATAACTTCAGATACAATACACAGTGATGTGGGGATTGTTTGTCGGAATTGTCATTTGCTGGAATTGGTCGATCAGATACATAAGTCGATCATCATTGTGGCTGCAATGGGGTGGCAATGTCAAGAGCACAACATTGCTTTCCTTAGTTTTATCCATCAGTTCAATTGATATATGAGTTTTGCGGTTGTCCATTATTAAAATTAATGGATGATCCTTGCTAGGATGTCCATACTCCACAAAATGATCAAACCATTTCAAAAAAAAATTTATGTATTTATCTATCCACTAGGATTAGCATCACCTTTTGTACCTGTTGGTGCAACTTAAAGCATATGGCTACGAAAGTGGACACAAGGAAATATCAAAAACCGTGGAATAAAATTTCCAAGGGCATTGCAACCCACCATTGTAACTAAAGTTCCCCTTTCAGCAGAAGTTACCTGTCCTACTTGCTTTACTCCTTTACCAGCAATCACTTTCACTGGCTTATGAACAGTTGTCAGACCTGTTTCATCAATATTGTAAATGCAATCAGCAGAAAAGTTATAGCACTTCTGCACACTATCAAGGTTTTTGAAGAAAGTATCTACATTTGTGCGATTGAAACTAGTTGTTTGACTGAGGCTGGTAGCTTCTGGCGTACGAATGGATAATTTTGTAAGATTTAAGAATAAATAAAACCATTCAGTTCCAGCTGTTTCACTCATTTTCCAGTTTTCTGGTATTTTAATGTCATTTTTAATTGCATATTGATATGCAAGTTGCTTTGTTTCTCTAACATCAAGTCCATAATGCATATTAGATGCTTGACAAAGATATATTGAAAGTTCATCTTCTTGTGTCTTATTAAAAATATATTTATGTTGTTCATCAAAGTATAAGTTACTGTAAGAAATTTCTGTATTAATCTTTATTTTCCGCTGTAAACTTGATTTTGAAATTGTATACTCTTGTGCAGCTGCTCGTAGTGATAAACTGCCAGATTCGACAGCCATTATAGCAGCTTTTATTGTATGAGCATCAGGCTTTAACCAACTTGTCACTCATTTGTACTTTCTTGGCATCTGAAAAATTATTACTCATATTATTCACTCCATTATTAAAAAAAATTATGATCTTTTTAATTGCATTAACCAAAATCCAGATTAGGCTATAAATTTTTAATTTATTTTAATGAAAATAAAATAGTATCACAACCCTATAAAACTTATAATGTGATTAAATTTAATAAGGCTAATAGTGAAGAACTTTATTTAAACTGAATTTAAAATACAAAAATGATTGGCATTAAAAAACTACTTACTGTGAAAGATGTCTTCAGGACAAAGTAACAAAGAAATCCAATATAATTATTATTATTTTCTATGATAAAAAACACTTTACTATAAAGTAAACATTGAAATCTTATCATAAACATAAAAATAATTTTCTGCTCACTTGCTTTTTTACAAAAATATTGATTATAAAAGTTAAAGTACACTAAAGTTAAAAAATGATAAAATTGAACAGTGTCCCATTTCACCCCAATTCTCCTGTCCTAAGTCACCCCATCACTAGTAGGTGTGAGGAAACCTTTATTTTATATAGTTCTCGTAGCCATATGCTAATCATATTTCTTCAGTAGTTAAATAAAACAATAGTGAATAATTAAAAACCATAAACATAAAAATATATGCAAACAGCACATAAATATTTAATATTAATGATGTCTTCAAAATCCAGGAAAATTGTTAGATTTTCACATATTCGCAAATATCCGGAAAAAAAATACTTCTGAAACTTAAAAAACACAATAAAATGAAGAAGCTATTGCAAACTTATAACATATATAAAAAACTTTTGCTTTATTAAACTTTTTACTGAGATATTGCTAAGTCCCATCTCACCCATGTCCCATCTCACCCCGTTCTCACCTACATATATATTATAATATAATATATAGCTATGTTTAGCATATTAACATTAAACTGTCCATTTTGTGGATGTATTCTTAAATAACTTCTTATAAGAAGGGCAAAATAATTTAATCTTAATCTTTACCTTATCTGCGTTGATCGAAATCTTTTAAAAAAACGAAAATCACATTTTTTAGATTACGAAGTTAAGAAACAAATTATTTTGTGTTTTTAAATATTTAGGTATTCTTTAAAAATACGAAGATCGGAAATAAATAAATCATAACCATTTTTGTAATTCTTCATAATATAAACATGTTTACTTAAATATCTCATTGAAAACACCGATTTACATTTAATGATTTAGTACTAAATGATTAATTAGTATATTTTTTGGGCTTAGCATCTAAAAATATGTGAAAAAGTTTCAAGTTTGAGATCTTATAATAAAAGTAACAACATGAGTATTAATGTTTATGTGATGCTATGGGTGTTGCTAGAGAAGCGTAAAATAAATAAATGTTATCCGAACATCGCATTAGCAATAAATTTGTAAAAAATTTAATAAAAATCACAATATTTTTTATTCTTGACATGTTTCGTAGTCATACTACATTTTCAAAAGATTTAGTTTACAATTAAAACTCTGGTAAATAAATTTAAACCTGAAGACAATACAGAGAAAAAATTAACGGACAAATAAACTTGATACAAACCAATTAAAATTTATATTACAAATTATGACAAAATAAACTTCCTAATATTAAAATATTAATAATAATAATATAGTAAGTTAGATAGATAAATTTATAATATAATGAGATGTTCGTTTATTTAAAGAAGGATTTTCCCATTTAATATGAAGTGCTTCTTTTATTTTTAATTTGTTAATGGTAGAGGCAGTATCTAAAATCTGAAAGCAATCATAATTAGTGTTATACAATTAATGGATGAATTTAAATGTTTAAAAATATGCCATTGCTTGTCACTCGTAAGGTGCTCATTTATCCGTGTTGTCAAATGTCTGGAGGTTTCTCCATTATAACTGGCGTTACAGCCAGCACAAGAAAATTTGTAGACAACGTTAGGTTTAAGCATCTTAGGAAGTGGATCTTTTATGCAAAAATTGTTTTTTAATTTATCGGTTGTGAATATAAATTTGATTATTACATTTTTACAATACTTTTTAATAATTTTATCAATTTTAGTTTTAGTGAAGTTTGAGTAAAATCCAATAAATGGAAGCTTAAAATATCTTATATTAGTATTATCAACAGTATTTATAAAAGGTGGATTAATTTTCTTTTCAACATATAATTTAATTTCAGTGTCGATAACTTTTTGCGGAAATTGATTATTTTTTTTTTTTAAAACTAAAGAAAGATTTTATATATCTTTATCAAATCCAAACCACGTGTAGTTAATTTTATATGTTCGATCAATCAAGCAACGTATAAGACCAGTTTTGTAATATGAAGGGACAAAACTAAAGAAATTTTGTAAAAGACCCGTGTATGTTTTTTTGTGATAAACTGATGTAGAGAGTGAATTAGACTTATTAATAAGAACATCCAAAAATGGAATTTGGTTGTCTTTTTCTTTTTCCATAGTAAATCTTAAGTTTTTGTGTTGTCTATTGAGATGTTTAAAGAATTCTTGCGCTTCAAACTCTGAATTAAAAATTGCTATTATGTCATCCACATAACGTTTATAAAAAATTGGTATGGAGGATGAGCAATTATTAACCCACGTTTGTTCATGAAAACCGATAAACATATTAGCTAAAATTGGTGCTAAAGGAGAACCCATTGCAACGCCATCTAATTGATCATAAAATTTTCCGTTAAATTAGAAATGAGAACCTGACGTTGAAATTTGAAGTAATTTTTTGAAATGAGTTTTAGAAAAATATTTTGAGCGAGTTTCATCTTTAAAAAACAATTCTGTTGCTATATTTATAGTTTCATTAAGTGGAATGTTAGTAAATAAGTTTTCAACATCATAAGAAACTATAAATTTGTTAGTTACGTCAACTTGTTTTAAATCTTCAACGAATGCAAATGAGTCAAAAGTGGTATAATGTTTTGGTAAATATGGAGTTAATAAATCTGAAAAATGTTTAGCAAGTTTATAATTATATGTACCAATTGTTGAAATAATTGGTCGAAAAGATGGTAGAGAAGAATCTTTACTAAGTTTGTGCATCTTAGGTAGAGCATAAATTCTTGCTGTTTATATAAATAAATGTTACTAAGTTAAAATTTTACACGAGCATTCTAATTTGCTTAAAACAACTTTGCGGTATTCTTATTGCGGTATCTTTATTTCAAAAAATGAGTAATTTGGTGACGGAAGGTTATTTTTTTTCTCTGTATTTTGACTTGGAATTATCCTCTTCTACCATCCCCTCCCCCTACTTTAAAAAATAGGATAAAAAAAAGAGGATAATTCCAAGTCAAAATACAAAAAAAACTGAAAATAAAAAAGGCCCGTAAAAATTTACTAGCTTTTAAAATTCCGTTAAAAAATCTCGCTAAATTATTAAATTATATGACGTAATGCCAAAATTTAATTAAAAACGCTATTTCAAATTTTACTTTTAATTTAAGCGTTTTTACAAAATATCTTTGGCGTTTTAGACGATATTTTCAAAGAAAGTTTACATTTTTTCAGCGAATGGGATTCACTTGAAGATTAGTATAAATTTATCATCTAATGTCTCTATTTTACTCTAAGAACTCAGATAAAACAGCAAAAAATCCATCTGTTCATATTACATTACCAATATGTTGTCATATATGTCTTGGCAAGGTCAGCAAGTCTTAAATTTACTACAAGTCTTAATTTTATACTCTTTAACTTTAATTAAAGAAGAGAACATATTTTTTTTTATAACATAATGTGATTTAGATTATTAATAAGTATCAAATATAAAAAAACAAACCATTTTAAATTTTTTTGATATGAAAAGTAGTTTCGGTAATGTAGATTAGTAGAATAAAATAATTTAATATTTTAATTTTTTGTTTTAAGCATTGAAAAACTCTCTCTCTCTCTCTCCTCTCTCTCTCTCTCTCTCTCTCTTCCTCTCCCTCTCTCTCCCTCTCTCTCTCTCTCTCTCTCTCTCTCTCTCTCTCTCTCTCTCTCTCTCTCTCTCTCTCTCTCTCTCTCTCTCTCTCTTCCTCTCCCTCTCTCTCACTCCCTCTCTCTCTCTCTCTCTCTCTCTCTCTCTCTCTCTCTCTCTCTCTCTCTCTCTCTCTCTCTTCTCTTTGAGATAGAAGTTATGAACTATTGAAAACGTTTATTTAGAGCTTATTTTTTAAATAATAAATTGAATAATTATTTCTCTTAAAGTTTTTTGTAAACTTTACGATATATTTTGATAGAAAATGGAAAGTAGAATATTAACAGCTAAATATATTTCTGCTAGGAAATTATTTGAATTCATTCTAAAATAATTGGTTCTTAAATTATTTTCCAAAAAAGTTTTGCAAAAATGATTTTATTGAAGAAGATAAAACATTTCATGAATATACCAGTTTTTCCAAATTAAAATTTTTACCTAAGCTTTTTAAGTATTGGATTCAACAAATAATTTTTTTATAGCCTATAATTATGTATATAATTATGTATATATGATAAAATTATGTATATATGATAAAATTTTTAACCCTATTGTATAGGGTTAAAAATTTTATCATATATACATAATTGAGAACTTTGATAATGTTATATTGCATCTTTTTAACATAATATACATGGTTGTTAATAATCTTTTAATACTTTTTTTCTTACATCATTGATTTCGTCATTTTATTTGTTGTTTTAAAGCATTGGATTTTTCGTTAAGACCATTACAACAACAACAAACAAAAATGCTTGCAAAACTTCAAGTATAAACTATGAAACATGCTGTTCGCTCCATAAAGTCTGACAAAGTTTTGTTCAGAAGTGGTAAAGAAAGTGTTACGATCGTCAAGCTACATAGAGTTAATTTTTGGAAAAAGTTGAATACTTTAATGCTGCAACTTTCACATACTAAATTATATGATAGTATTTCACATTTCTGGAAAGTTTTAAGTCATTTTCATTTTCGGTTTATTTTTAAAGGCTTTAAGAGTTTCAACGTTACGACCACCACTCTCGTGGAATTGCCTATATATATATATATATATATATATATATATATATATATATATATATATATATATATATATATATATATAAATGTATATATATATATATATGTATATATATATATATATATATATATATATATATATGTATATATATATATATATGTATATATATATATATATATATATATATATATATATATATATATATTTATTATATATAGTAAAGACGTTTAATATGCAATTTGTGGTGAAAAACAGCTTGTAACTTGTCTATGGTATTTTAATTGACAAAGTTAAGGTTAGATTATAACAAAACACATTAATTTAATTGAGGAAACTAATTAAATTGAATGTTTTAAAAACATTCTGAATGTTTTTATTTTTATTTTTTTACTGTAAAACATGCGGGGAGTGTTGCTACATCAACTATCTTATAGCCTTCTGCTACAAGGGAGTATTGTTTTAAAATTTTTCTGGTTTTTAAAATAATTAAAAAAAAAAAAATGACCCAAAACTGACATTTTACGGTAAAAATGACCAAGCAATAGTGTATGTATACACTTGAAATCCTCCTCTACTTCAATAACAGCTTCGATTTGAGACCTAAACTGACTGCAAGCGTGCTTGAGATGGCCCTCATCTATGTTGTCCATTACTCAGACAATGGATTCTTTCAGAGAATCTTTGGTGTTATGGGGATCTTTATTAACATCTCTCTCAACAACGCCCCACTTGGGGGCTACAAGTTTGGAGTGATGTGATCATAATAATGGTCCGCCAACCATTCCTGAGTGTTTTAAGCCTTATGTACTGGTGCAGAGTTTTGTTAAAAAATGTAGGGCCTTCCATTTCGATCCAAGGCTTAACAACAGTACCCAAGACTTAAATGTAAGCAGCAGATGTGAATCTTAGTCCTTGCAGAAAGAAGCGTGGTGGCATCACATGTCCTTCATTGCTAACAACCACCAAAACCATAATAGTTGCAGGAAATTTTGTGTGCATGACTGTTGGAACTTTGCAAGGCTCATTACACAGCCATATGTCATTTCTTCTGTTTATTTTTTGATCTTGATCAAAGTTTTTCTCATCTGAAAAAAACTAAAGCATGCCTTGCTCAGCAGGATGTTTCAGTTTGTTTAACAACCTCTTAGACCTTATCAAACGATTCGCTTTGGTGGTCTCGGACATAAACTGACCTCTCCTTATCACATAAGACTTGTAGCGAAGATTTCATGAACAGTCCTTCGAATTGTGGCTTCTGAAACACCCAGGTCTTTTGCGATGGAACTCATTAACTTTTGGGGGCTCTCGTCAATGATATTTTGAACTTGATGAATAAATTCAGGTCTTCTAGTCGTGTCTGACCATTGCTTGTGCTTTTTACGTTTAGCAGCTTGATTACAATCACCATCATTTTCTTCTAACTCCTTGCAAACTTTAAGAAATTGTGCAATTTGTAAATCGCTATGCTCTGCCTTTAATATTACAATTACAGCATGTCTTTTCATTTCCTGTGTTAGTTTATAATCTGTCATTTTTAATTATCTGCAAGAAATAAAAATGCATGAATAAAAATTAATGTAACAGGACTCCTTGCATGTTTTACCTATTTAAGTCAGTTTACGTGTATACACTCCTTGCAAATTTTGAAGCATTAAAACTTTTAAAGCAAATAAATCTTGTGATTTTTGCTCTTCATTTTGTGTATGAAATTCATTTTCCTCAAAGTATATAATTGAAATTAAAAAAAAACTCTTCTTGCAATTAGAGGAGCAAAAATCGTATGTAGGTTGATGTTTTAAAGTAAAGCAAATAATATGCTCTCATTACCAGCCCTCAGAATTAGGGCATTTGGCAATGCCAACTTAACTGCCAACTTCAAAATGTTTGAGGTCCGCAAAAAATTACCGACCTCGTATCAATGTTTTATGGTAAGACCTTTGTATCAAAAATTTTTTGTCGACCTGATGCCGACCTTAAAAAAATTGAGGTTAGCAAATTATTGTCAACCTCATTTTTCTTAATTCTGAAGGTTGCATTACTAAATAATATTTTAAGTACAAGGATAAAGATATAATAAATACACTGTATTTTGAATATGTTAGATCAAATTTCGAGTTTTCTATTTGAGCAAAATTTTATTCTAAAACAAAGACAATGTCAATGACTGGTTACCAAAAAAAATTTTATCTGTATTTATATGTATTATTTCACATGGTTTGTTTTAATTACTTAAATCATTTAAACCTGTGAACAAAATAAAGAAAAGATATTAAATATTAATAACTTTTCTTTATTTTAATTCAACTTTTTAAAAACCTTTTAAAAAGGTTTTTTGAGTTGATCTAGTTTTTATTATTTATTTATTCTACTTTATATTGATTTTTAATTTTTTCATTCTCCTAATAAATTTGTTTTCTAAATAAATAATCTTAATAAATTTGTTTTTTAAAAAATTTTTTTCTCTTAATAAATATGTTTATAAATAATGCATATTAAAAATAAAAATTGCAATAATTTAAACAAAAGTTTTTATTCAGCTAAAAATGATTTAGTTTTAAAAATTGTAAAAGATTAAGGCTTTGTAACGTCTTCAGGGATGGCGGATGTTTTTTCCTAACGGAACAGTAAAAGAAACATAAATACAAAAAAAAAGAAAAAATATTTAATTTAATCTAAACTGAATAAAATAAAATAAATAATTTGATGAACAAATAGAAAATAAACAAAAAAACAAGAAACAATGAAATATCACTGACAATATGTAAAGTAAAGTTTGAATCCACGAAAAAAGGTTTCTTTTACCAAGGAGTAATTTTGTATAATAGCCTCCCATTCGCTGTTCGCCAGAGTAAGAACCTAAGAGAATTTAAAACTAATGGATGTTTCTAATTTTTTAATTTTATTTTACTCTATGATAAATCTATTAATGTTTTAATATTGTTTTATATTCTTGAGTAACAGTTAAATTTATTTATATTTTAATGTATCAGGGCCCAATAGGATAACAGCCTAATTTATTGTGCTGATTTGGCATTACCTGTATAAATATTTTACAATAAATAAATAAATAATTAGAAAAAGAAAAAAAAAAAAAAGAGAAGAAAAGAAAATAAGAAAAGGAAAAAAAAAAAGTTTACGAGTTAACAAAAGAATTTTGAATTCGAAAAAGATTTAAACCGTTTAAAATAATCAATTAAAATCACCAAAAAAAAAAAAAGAAGTAAAAAAAGAATAAATAAAAATTATCAATTAAAAAAGAAAAAAGAATTTGATTTAATATAATTTTTACTTAACTTGATTTTGTTGTATTTTATTTTATTTAATTATTTTAATTTATTACTGTTGTACATTATTATATATTACACAGGTCAACAAAAAAAATGTTTTTTTCTGGTGCCGAGCAAACAATTTGTTTTTTGTATAGCATTTCTCACTTTGATTTCAAATATGCAACTCTTTTTTTACCATCATGTCAAGTTGTAAAGATATTTAGGTTCAAATCTTAAGTATTTAGGGTAAAGTCCCTAATATTGTCGAAAAAAAAATTATTCAAAAGTATGTCAACCTGGGTCTCAAAAGAAGCATATTTTCATAAAGATTTTAAAAATGTTATTCATTTGTAATAAAAATAAGTATTTTTTGTATTGTTGCTGAATAACATTCTGTTGAAATTTTTTTAAGAGTCTTTAGCATTTTTTCACATAATTTTTTTGTCAATAAATTTAAGGAAAAATATTTATGTTTTCTAAAATCTCTATGAAAATACGCTTCTTTTGAGACCCAGGTTGACATACTTTTGAATAACTTTTTTTTCAACAATATTAGGGACTTTACCCTAAATACTTAAGGTTTGAACCTAAATATCTTTACAACTTGACCTGATGGTAAAAAAAGAGTTGCATATTTGAAATCAAAATGAGAAATGCTATACAAAAAATAAATTGTTTGCTCGGCATCAGAAAAAAATATTTTTTTTGTTAGCCTGTGTTATTGTTAAATATATTACTATTATCTTTAATTTAGTTATCAATTTAATACTTTTACTTTAATTTATTTTTGTTTTATGTTGTTTCTGTTTTCACATAAATATATTTATAACATTAGATATAATTTTAATACAACTTGCTATTTAAATTATAGTTAGTTATATATTTTTATTTTTGGTTAGTAATATAATATTACTTATTATTCTATTGTTTTATTATTATAACTATTATTTTAAATTAGTTTGTTCATTTATACTTTCTTAATTTACAGTAGATATTATTATTACTAATATAATTGTTGCTATTATAATAAGTATTTATAATATTGTTTTGTTATCATTTTTTATTTTTATATGCATTATTATTTTCGTTTCTTTTCCTTTAAAACTTAATAACTTCAAGCTTTCTTCTAAATTTGGCAAATTTTTTTTTATCTTTTTCATTACTTTTACTATGACCTCTATTTTTCGGGGAGTATGCAATACATGTACCAAAAAAGTTAGTAAAGTTATAGTGCAACTCAATGTATGTTTGTTATGCAATGTAATGTATGTTTGTTTTGGAAACATTCAAAACTCTTTATGATCATGAGTACAATTTAACACATTCAAAATGCTCAACATGGCTGTGTGTAAATTGTACCAAAGTTGTCTTTCCATTGACTGATGTATTTGATAATGAATTTAAACTACTCTTCTCTTCAAATAAAATTATTATAACTGATGACTTGCCTTTATTAACTTAACTCTTTCCAGCATTGGGATTGAATAAAATCTATACTTAATTTAATAAATTTATTACATTACATGCTCCGGTTCCTGATGAGGAAAACTGTTCATCTTTTGGTGTAGATTGTCAATATTATGACATTAATAAATTTGTTCTTATAACTTTGACATCATAAACTCTATGTCCTTTTTCCATTTAAACATATCCTCTTTACAAAAGCACTTTGAAGATCTGAACATATTATTATCATTAATTAGTTTTGAAATCAGCATTATTGGAATTACAGAAACAAGGTTAAAAAAAGAATCTCTTTCCACACATCCAATTATTATTGAAAATTTTAATTTTGAGCACACACCAACTGAATCTTCTTGTGGTGGAACCTTGTTATATTTAACCAAAAAACTGATTTATAAAAGAAGAGATGATTTGATCATATACACACCAAACTATTAAAAATCTACTTTTGTTGAAATAATTTTTCCTAAAAATTCAAATGTGATTGTTGGTTGCATATATAGACACCCTAGAATGGATGTAAACAACTTCAATAATAAAATATCTGTCCTTTCTTCAAAAAATAGCTACTGAAAATAAATCTGTTTTTCTGCTTGGCGATTTTAACATGGATCTGATAGTCGAATTCTGCAACTTCTGAGTTTTTAAACTTACTTACTTCTTATAATATTCGCCCTTTATTACGCTACCAAGGAGAGTTACTGACCATTTTGCTATAATCATTGACAATATTTTTTAAAATATAACCACTAACCAAATTATTTCAGGAAATCTAACAACTTCTATATCTGACCACCTACTTCAATTTCTTGTTTGTCCTAATTTCAACAAATTGTTTATACCACGCAATCATAATTATATCACAAGAACTTTAAAAATTATAATGAAGAATCATTTAAATCTGAATTATTAAAAGTTGATGGGAATGACATTACCAATAATAACGATGTTAACTCCAGTTTTGAAGCATTTATTTCTCAAACAACATTGTTGTTAGATTGTCATGTGCCACTCAAAAAAATTGGTATTAAGAGAGCTACAAGCGTCAATTCAAGCCATGGATTACTAAAGGAATAATAATATCAATTCAAATTCTTATTCGAAGGAAAATGTTAAGGATCCAACAAATATAATTTAACTAAAAACTATCTTTAAACGCTATAAATATACCATAATTAATCTAATAAAACTGAGTAAAAAAATACATTTCAAAAAAATATTTTCAGAAAATGTAAAAAATCTTTGTCAAACCTTCGTGAAAAAGGCATAAAAAGTCTAATAAATGTCAAAAATGTAAATAATATACCTCCAAATTGCTTTCAAGTTAATGAAACATATGTAACTGAGTCAACTCAAATCTGCGAAGAATTCAATAACTTGATGATACTAATATCTTGATTATTAATAAGTCTCATCATTTCTTGTGTAAGAATATAAACTTAGATCTAAAAGGTTTAGTTCATTGGCTAAATGCAAACTTAATTTCCCTGAACTTGGAAAAGACTAAACTAATATTTTTTTCATTTCCAAGACAAAAACTTTTATACAACAAACATATAATTAAAACTAAATTAATAATAGATGTTGCTAAGTATCCTGGTATTTTTATAGATTTGAACCTCTCATGGAATTTTTATAGATGCACTCTGTAAAAAACTTAATCAAGCTAAAGGCATGCTTTCAATAATTCGCCATTATGTTGATAAAACTACCCTTAAGTATCTGTATTTTTCAATTTTTCAGTCTCATCTCAACTACTGTTGTCAGGTTTGGGGTCAAATCGGCAACTGTAATATTAATAAACTGTTATCAGCTCAACGCCAATTAATCAAAATAATAAATTTTCAGCTCCATAATACAGAAACTTTTAACTTTTTCAAAAAACTTAAAATTCCTACCTTGTCAGCACTAGTTAGATTTGCTAATCTTCTTTTTGTTTTTGATTCCCTTAGTAAAAATTTACCTTCCTCTATTACAACCTTCTTTACTGAAACTCAATTTATACATTCACATTTAACTAGAAACATTAATAATGGAAAACTAAATGTACCTCCCTATAAAACTTTGAGGTATGGTAAGTATTCAATTACACATCGGTGCATCAGTGAATGGAATCGAAGTCTTGCGTGCATTGTGAATGAGTTTGAAAAATTAAAACTTCACAATAATTTATCTTCATGTCTTTATTTAAAACAATATAAATTTAAACAAACTCTAAACAAAAAATTTATTTTAATTTTTATCATTATTAATTTCTTTTAGTTTTCTTTTTCTTCTTACTATTTTTATTTATATCTATTTTTTTTTTTTTTTTTTGCGCATTCTATAGTTCCCAAGACCTCTCCTTCACTCTGAATTTTTTTGGGAATGGGCAAAAGTGTGGCAGAGGGTTACTGCCATCCAAGTATTTTTTTAAAAATAGCCCCTGATTATTACGTTTAGTTTTTAAGTATATTTGCAGAGCAATTAAACTTTATTTTTTACTATACTTTTTAACTCTAATTCTAATATTTTATTTAATTGTAAGGATTTAAACTTACAAAGCTTTTTTGAATTGCGATTTTACATTATTCGTATTTACTGCTTAGATGAATTTTGGTTTAAATGTACCTAAAAATATTAATTTAAAGTTATTTTGATTTTGATTGTTGTAGATAAAAAATTTTAAATTTTGTAACACTAATAAACCATTTATTAGTTAATTTTAATATTCAAACGTATCTTGCAAAAGTATTTCATGAGAATGCATATCTAATGCTGTTAAAATGTTTAAGATTCTAAATTTAGAAAATTTAAAAAATAAAGCAAAAGATTCTGCTTTCTTTTTTTAATTTGTTTTAATATGATTGTTTTAGGTAAAAGATCCTGTATTATGTTCTAACAACCATGTTTTTTGCAAGTTTTGCTTAGATGAATGGCTAAAGAACAGCGAAATTTGTCCAGCCTGCAGAACCCTTATAAATGAAGAAAAGCCATATAAAAAAATTTTAGGTAGATGTTTTTTAAATATAATTAGATAACTATTTTCCTTTATAAACATGTAGGAATCCTAGGAAAATTTTTTTTTTTTAATTATGAAGTAAAATGTAAAGCATGTTTAAGCTTAAACAGTAATTTTACTAGCAGAAATTTCATAATACAGATTATTAGTAAAGATATGTTGAGCAAAATTTATTTTGATTAACACGTAACAGTGTGGTATACAATTTATATTAATTCTCATATAATAACTTATTAATTCTCATATAATATAATTTAATATGAATTTATAATATAATATAAACTTGTAGTATATAATCAGATTAGCTGTGTTCACTTTCATTACTGTCTTGGCTAATTCCACAAGAGGAATTCTCTATTAAAAGCCATAGTGCTAAACTCAATAGAGGATGAAGTAATGACATGAGAAGACTACACACAGGTAATATAATTAGTTGTAACAATTTAATAAATAGATATAGAGATAAATGTCAAAATTTTAGAATAAAAAGTAAATTAGAATCTGATTGATCCAACTGAATTTGAGTAACAAATTGTTTTTTTTGAATTTGAGTAACCTTTAATAACCTTTGCTTCAATATAGTTATTTTGAACAGCAGAAATGTTTATTCAAGTACCATTGTATAGCCTAGCTTTACTATATAAATTTCTAAGTAATATAATTATATAACTATTTGATCATTATTTAAAAAAATCAACTTTTATTCTAGCCATTTATTTACAGTATAAACAAAAAGTTTATGCAAAATATATTATATAGGTTGAGTGGAACCATTACTAATAATTTATATAAATTTGTTTGGTGCTTTTTTGTGCAGAAATAGCTGCAATATGTTAATATTTTTGAAGTTTTTTTTAAACATTTCGTATTTTCATTCTCTTTTTTTAGAGTAAATTGAAAATATGAAAAATTTCAAATGGAAATAATTTCAATGAAGAGTAGTTAAGTGATCCATTGTTTACAAAAAAGGCTGGAATATATAAAATGTCAGCCAAGTGTAAAACGTGACGTATTTTGCACTTGGCAGTTTAGTAGATCAATCTGATAAAAAATGTGAAAAAATCTATTCTGTTTTGCATGCAGTACAAAACAATTTCTTTTGTAATGAGAATGGTCTATTTATATTAAAAATTGTCCCTGATAGCACAACAGCTAAATTCTATAAGATGGGTACAACAAAACTTGATTATGTTATTAGTTTTATTCTTGGGCTTTATTTACACAGACTTAACATATCAAGAAATCTCCTTTTTATACTGTTTTGTTTGATGAAAGCCTGAATGATTCTTTTTTAAAATTGTCAAATGGATCTAAATCTTAGGTTTTGGAATAGCAATCTAAATTGTATTGAATCCAGGTACTTTGATTTTTAATTTTTAAGCCACCCCACTGCAGAAAAATTTATTTAAAAGTATGACCACATCTTTGCTAGCTATTAATAGCATAAATCCGACACAACTGTGTATGGATGCCCTAAGTGTGAACTGGTTACTTCTTGATCTTATTGAAAAGCAGCATGAGCAACAAGAGCTACCTAAACTTCTTAACATTGGGATTTGCAACCTCCATGTAGTCCATGGTGCTTTTAAAACTAGTTTTCAATCCACTAAGAATTTAATGAAAACATGCAATCTTTTTCATAATTCTCCTGCCAGAAGAGTTGGTTATGTAAAAATTTTAATGGGTTTAATAATCAAACAAGTTTTAAGTGGCTTTGTCAATGGGAGGCAACTTCTGCAATATGATTTCACCAAAAAGGAAAACTTTCTAGCATTAAAATCAATGATAATTGAATTTGTTATAGAACATAACATTATATAGTTATTAATTAATTATTAGGTTCATAAAGAATATTCAGCTTATTATAATTTAAATTTTTTTAAAAATATTTGAAAGAAGTTAAAATTAATATTTTTTTCTGGAAGCAAGTCCACTGTTATTCCTATTGAAAAAAAACTTATCTTTAACAGATAAAATCTGCAGTTTATCTAGTTTTTTTTCTGTTTGCATATTTATTTAAATGAATGTGATCTTGCTTTAACACAATTCTCGAAGTTGTTAGAAAAAGGTTATTTAATCTTTTACCACTATTTAAAAAATTCACACTGAAAATTGTTTTGGTGGATTTTATTTTGAAACCATTAAAGTTGGTATAAAATACTATTGTCAAAGTTAGTATAAAATGCTTTTATATAATTTTGTCATAAGTCATTTATGTTAGGTCACGGTCAAGCATAGTTGAGAAGGGCTTTAGTATAAACAGAAATATGCTTAGTGAAAACACTAAGCATATTACTGTTTCGAGCATGTAAAACTTACAATGAGGAATTTGTTATATTCACCAAGGCAGCTGGCAATCAGATGCAAATGGCTATAAGCAAAAGGGTGAGGAACATGAAATAAAAATACAGAAACTTGAGAAGGCTTTGGTTATACTGCATAAAGAAGAAAAGAAGTTAATAAGAAGTGCATGTTTCTAACTTTTAGTGTTTTTTATTTTTTAACAATGGAAGGATTTGACCAGTTGACAGTATTACTCAGTGAGTTTTGACTATTTTTTTAGTGCTCAGTAAGTTTTTATATGTCTTATTAGTGTTATTAGTTTTTATGTCTTTCTAGTTATTGAATAAATGTTTCAAATGTTACTCTTTTGATCCTTTATTCAGATTAATTTTAACATTCTCTATGTTTAGTATTTGTTTTCATATTTATTTTAAAGACCATTTTGCTAATTTTAGCTGTTTTTTAAAATGGTATGTTATTATACAAAGTATTTGATTATTGAATGTTAAAGTTTTAATGCTGAGTTTGCGAGAATGGATGATAAAAATATCAGGGGAAAATTAGCAAAATTTCATTAAGAAAATCAATTTTATTCCAGAATCATAGTGGCAACTCTGTTAGTTAAATTGATGCAGAATTCTAATTACTTATAAAGAATTTAAAATTATTTATTTAAATGATTAGCTGTATCAGAAAAAGTTTGAATTTTGTTTTTTCCAATATTTATTTTATATTTTAGCTCAAATAAAAAAAAAACTACATATCTTAATCAAAATTAAATTTACTACAAGAAATTTAAATTTATTTTGACTTGAGTTTGAGTATTTAAGCTTTCACGTTCACAAGTTAAAAAAACTTCTTGCAAGAAAAAGGTTTTTAATACATAGTATAAATCTTTTCATTAAGGATAATGTTAAATATACTTTGTAAAAAAATATTATTTTGAATGTTTTATCATTGTAAAAATTATAAACTCATTTATGATCTATTCTATTATAAATGTATAGGCCGTTGGCCATTGTATAAACAGACAATAACAGACATGTTTCTAAAACTATTTAAGTCACTTAAACTTTTTATTAAAGGTAGTCTTGAAGACTCATCTAACATCAATATGAATGACCCTTCTATCAGAACTCATATGAGGCGAACAAGAATGAAAATGATTTTTGAAGAGTTTCAGGTGTTTTTTTTTTATATTTTATATTAAGTCATTTCTCAAGTATTGACTACTTGTATAATATATTGTATCTATAGTCTTAATTATATTTTACAAGTTCTTGTATTTTTGTTATTTGCTGTTGTTGTTGAAGGATAATATTTATTTTTAAAACTTTTTCTGTGTTCCCATACTTTATTCCTCTGACAAAAAAATGCGATAGTGGTGTAGTGATAGAGCGCTCGAAATATAAGCGAAAGGTTCCGAGTTCAATCCCCACCACATCCCTGGTAGTACCACACTCAACTTGTTTCTCCATGCAGCAGCTTTGTTCTTCAAGGTTCGTGTTTCACAGTTATAGAGTTGAGAGAGGGTTATAACCACAATTAAGCTCATTATCTGTAGTGGCTTTCTCGACCTTGGGGAGATAAAATGAAATTTAAAAAAAAAAAATTAAAAATATGGAGTTTTGCTTTAAAGTAAAAAAATAAAATGCAAATCTTTTTCTTTCCCTTTCCAATGTTAAATTGAATAAAAAAATCTGGTGGAACCAGAAAAAATTTTGGAACTCAGTATAACTGTTATGTTACATTCCAAAAACAAAGTAGATTTTCGAAAAAAATAATTGTGTTATTTTTCTACTCTACATCAATGACTTGATCATTTATTTGATTATTTGGTCAGTTTTCTGGAGCCAGTACACACATGTTTTTAATTATTATAAATACACTTGTATTGGTTTTTATTTTATTGTAATTACCCGGTTTTTTTAAATGAATACTAGTAGATATTTAACATAATTAGAAACAGCTTAAGTTTGTTAAAAATATATAGAGACAAGAATTTAGTCAAAATACGTTTGTTTATAAGGTATAATTTTAATACAAAAGTTATAATTTGCTTAGAGTGATATGGATTGCCTTGAAGAAAGATTAGGAATTATGACAAAAGAAAATGAGACATTAAAAGAAATTAATACAGATTTATGCAAAAGAATAAATGAAAAGGAAGAAAAATCAAACAATATATGCAAAGAAACTGAAGAAATATCCACTATTTTGAAACTATCCAGCAAACTTCAACAAATGATAATTGCTAATGAAGAACTTTCAAGGTCAAATGTTGAGCTTAAAAAGGTATTTTTTATTACTGTGCATAAACTTTCTTTTTCTTTGTACTTGAAGGAATTTCTTAGTAGTATAAATGCGTTCTTTTATTTGAAAGAAGATAAATAAAAAAGTTTGTATAATTTTTTTACCACACTGTAAAAGTTTTCCTACAAACAACAAGTAGTCACCAAAATAACTAAAACCCACCATTTTTACTGTAGTTTTGGAGCAAGCTAAATATAGAATTGCTCTGTAAGTTAATCCATTAAACCTTTAGTTTAATTTGCTATGATCTTACTTTGTTGTTTTTACATTGAGTTTAGCAGTTAAATTTTGTATCATTTAAAAAAGTAATTAAATAATGAATTTTAAATAAGGAAAAAGTTTAAATATTTAAAGAGTAGCTACGAAAATACTGGCTCAACTTTGAATGAAATAAAAAATTTTTTTTTAATTTCTCTGCGAAGCGGCCTTGTTCGTCAAGTTTTTTCTTCCGGAGTTATAGAGTTGAGAGAGGTTTATAATCACAAGTAGCCTCCTCAGTAGTGGCCTTCTCGGCCTTGGGGAGGTGAATTACGAAGAAGAAAAAAATTATTTTTCATATAGAGTATGTTTTGACATATTTGAATTAACTCAATCTCTTTTTTTTTTTAGTAACCATACAAACTTTGGGCTTAATGCCCTTCATTATCTCACACTTCTTGGTGACTTTACCTAGTGTTATTTAATTTATACTTACAAACAGCTTCAAATTTTTCTAATGGATGGATCTGAGGACAATACGCTGTGTTGTGATCTTTATGTATGATTTCAACATCATTTTCTTGGTACCAATTTAAAATTGGTTTAATGAAGTGAAAGATGGCTAAATTAGGTCATAACATTACAGGAATATGAGTATAAAAGACAAATGATGCTTTTTCAAGCACTTCTTGTAGAGATGAGTGTCATCTTTGAAGTTAAAAATAACTTGCATTTTTTGCCAGAGCTACCAATTATTTTCCAAATCATACCATTTTTGCCAAATTTAACCTGCTTTGCATATTTACATATTATTTATATCTATTGGTAACAACTCCATACTTTATAACAGCATGCATTAGAGTGTATAGATGTTATGCAAATGTATGTATTGTGAAAATATGTTTATGTTGGTGTATAACAAGATAGTCATTAGCCAAAAAGTTCTATTCCAAAGACATTGATTTTTTTGTGTTGTTTGAACTAGGCTGAACAATAAAAGCTCACAGAGAAATATATAACATTAATAGAAATATTTTCTGTAAAAAAGTTAATACAAACAAAGAAAATGAAAAAATTTATTTTAAAGAGAAAAAAAAATGTAGTTAAAACAAACTATATATAAAAACAGATAAAATGTATGAGCCACATTATAGAATATAAATCTTCAATATAAATTTTTAAGATAAATCTTCAATATATAAATCTTCAATAATCTTCAATAAATACAATAGTAATTGATAAGTATAAGTTACTAAAGGAAAAAAAATAGTAAAATCAATTATAAAATATAACAAAAGCATAAAATGGTACAGAATATAAAAAAGGAAAAAACGTTAATGATTTTGTATAAATGTATGTAAGTAGTGTTAGGTAATAAACTTATAATCAGAATCGTGTATATTAGTATCAGTGTTTTTGAATAGGTTCAGCACCAATAACTAGTTTATCCTGCTAGATGATAGATGTTTAGATGTATATATATTGTGTGTATATATATATATATATATATATATAAATATTTATATTTATATATATTATATTTATATATATATATTATATATATACTATATTTATATATATTATATATTATATGTATATATATATTATATATTATATGTATATATATTATATATATATATATTATATACTATATGTATATATATATATTATATATTATATATTATATATTATATATATATAAATATATATATATATATATATATATATATATATATATATATATATATATATATATATATATATATATATATATATATATATATATATATATATATATATATATATATATATATATATAGCTTTTATCTCTTGTTCAATCAACCAAAAACTAAATCTTGCTTAAAATAAAATATCTTAATAAAATAAATCACCATGTTTAAAACAATTAAGTTAACAAATATTCAGTTAATATCCAAATTGGATAGTATTTATACTTATTATGTAAACGAATTCAGACAAATTTAACCAAATAAATCCAACATAAATGCAACGATTCACTAATTATTTACATAAAATAAAAATAAAATATATATTATGAAGAAAATTCATCTTACGTATTTAACTTTTTAAACACAAATACATTTAAATAGATAGGTGCTCCATACATTTGAGCATAGCTGTATATCATATCATTATAAATGCCATATCAAAAAATATTTACAATATTTGTTAATAATATATGATAGCAATATATACTGTTGCAGAGCTTAAAGACATGAGACAATAATGTTGTTGTCAGAAAAACAATATAAAGTACTAATAAAAAATATGTAACACAATAAAAGAAAACAAAATAACAACAATGTTAGTGATAAGATATCAGGATCAAAGCCTTAGTTCGGTTTATGAATGATAAAATAGAATGTGAGAGTAAAAAGACTAAAGTTTCATGAGAAACATAAAAAAACTACTGCAGTCATACTTCAGAGAAACCATCTTTGATTAAACATCTGTGTATGGAAAATTTGATTTATGACTCCAAATGAAACACTTCGGAGAGCTGTATTTTTTGGAGTACTGAACCCATCCTTCATATATTGGTTTTTATTGTATTTCTAATTTCATATTTTTATGGTATGATATAGTTTAAGATATCTTTTTTTATAGGAATTACAAACTATAAATAATGAAAGAGAATCGATGATGAAAGAAATAAAAAGATTACAAGAAGACTCCAACTTCAATTCATCACCACACAAGTATTTTATATTTGTTAATCAAATAGACTTTTAAGAAAAATTAAAGTAATTCGCTTTTAGTAAGCTAATCAAATGTGCTTGAAAAGCTTATATTTTAAGTCAGGTTTTTAATTAACAAAAATGACAATGTTTAATTAATTTATAGGTACAATAAATATGCAATGGTGGCACTACAGACCAAAAATGATAACTATGAACGCGAAATTCAACAGTGGATGAAAGCACTCAAAAATGCGGATAATATTATAGAGGAGCTTACAATTGATTTGGAGAAATATAAAAATATGAAACGCATGAATGCACCTATAGGAACTGATTTACTTGCATCTCAAGAAGATTTCGGAAACAGTTTAAGGAGTTATCCCTCGTGTCTTGAACATAGTAGAGTAACAAGTCCTCAAGAAATAATTGATAATCCTCAAGTACGAGATGAAATTGCGGGCGACAACAATTCATCTTCTTCATATCTTTATCCCGCGTGTTCGAAACTTGTTGAATTAACAAAAGCACATCGCTTACAAGATAATAATTTTTCTTCAGTACGCAATTTGTTTCCAGAATCCACTCGGCGCGTAAGCCGTATAGATTTAGTTACTGATCAAAATTTTGTTACAGATCGATCGAAATCATGCAACTTAAGCAGTATTAGAATCGATGACAATCAGTCGAATAGTATTTCTGCTAATCGTAACTCAGAATTTATTGACGTACATAGTTTTTCTTCTAAAAATTCTTTAGTTCCAGATAACGATAGCTCTCCGCTCAAAAAGGTCAAAGTTGAAGGCGATACATGATGTTTATTAGTTATTGTAAATATTTGAGACCACTTAAGAAATTATTTAAAATATGATATGAGATATAAATTTATGACTTATTTATTTAAATATGCCATTATAATTTAATAATTTTTTTTTTTTTAAAATAAGAATTCCAAGCATGAAATCATATCTATAAGATTGTTAACGCGATGTTTTCGTGATAGCTTGATATTACCAATTTGATTATATGTACATATATTATGTGTAATTGGTCGTACTTAATTTTGAATTGTGTTCTAATTAAAACAAGTAAAACTAAGGTTTGAGCTTCTTACTGCAATTGCAAAGAAAAATCATTTCTTTACATCCACATCCCACCTCCATCCCCTACCTGATTTTTTTTATTTGCACAGTGGCACAGTGGGCCAGAATCCCATATTTTTGGAAAAAAGTCAACTTTTTTTCCTTTCATCTATAGGCCTCAAAATTTGGTATATGAGGTAATTAAATAATTATAATTTGAATGAGCATGATCTTTTTTTGTGGTTGTCATGGCAACCCCAGTTGCATAGCACCACATATTTATGCTTAGTTTCAAAGTAATTAAGGACTAGTTGCACATTTAAACTGTCATTTTGAAAATTTTTCAAACATGATTGTAAAAGTTTAACAAATACTAGTAACTCCAAATTTTCAGGGTATATTTAGAGTACTATTAACTGGGGTTTCTACCACGTATGTGAAAAACGGATAGTTATTTTTTAAGTTATTCAATTTTTTTCAAAAAGTAGTAAAATGAAGTTCCTAAAAAAATATACTTAAAATAAAAATTAAACTTTTATTGAGGTACAAACCCCAGACAACACATCAAGAAACATTTCCTGAAAATTTCGAATCAAAATCTTTATTAGAAGTTGAGAAAACACGTTTTATGTATAAAACGCGAGAAAAACGCTTATAAGATTGCGTAATGAAAAAAGTCATAAAACTGTTATTTTCTTAGTCATAAATATTTTTTGTCTTATATTCATTATCAAAAAAAACTTCTTAACTCTTGAAAAACTTGCAATTGGTAATGAGACTAGTTTTTTTTTTTTTTTTTAAAGTATAACAGTTTTTGAATTTATATTCACGTTTTCTAATTGTGCAACAAGTCATTTTTTATTTACAAACTTCTAATGAGAATAGTTTTTAAGCAAGTAAGCAAATATAACCAAAAGATGTGGTATTATTAGTAAACTTTAGGCTGTGAAACTTATCCTAAATTTTTTTTGGTTGCTAGGGAAGTTTGAAAAACTATAGTGACTAAACTATGATTGTTTAAAAAACTAAATTAGTTTACAACAAACTGTTTTTACATAACTAATCTCTGTTAAGTTCATCATTAAAATTAAATAAAAAAAAATTTTCGAAATTTTTTTGATTTTTATGGGGATCTGCTACCTTAAGCTATAAAAAATATATATAAAAATGTAATATTTAAGAATACTTTTTTAATACTTTTTTCCACCACCTGGCCCACTGTGAGCGGGCGTAGTTGTACTGCACCCGTTGTGCAAATAAAAACGGGTAATAGTACAGTCTTTCTCTGTCCAATGTTTGTTTTTTTACAAACCTCCAATCTTTTCTTGTACTGTTTGTGATTGAAAGCAGATTTTTTGTGCTGTTCTTGAGCTGGGTGCTTCAGATAAATTTGAAAAACACGCCTTATTGATCTTGCAATTATGTAAATGGCATTTTTGTCACCGTAATTTTTCCTTGACTCTAAATGATAAAAGCTTGGGATTTTTCTTTACAATCTGTCAGTTATTTTCTTTGGACTTTCTATTGGCTTTGTCTCTGTAAAGGTAACGTTATTGAATTCCGTTAAACTAATATAATAATTATTTTCAATATCACAGAACATCGTCGAATAGCATTTAACCAGTAGATTCACACCTAGTTCCTTATCAATGATGCAAATACGTTCAGAGCCGACTTCGAACCTCGGACCTCCTGTTCTGAAACCAGAACTCACTACACCATGGCTGCTTTTGCATTAAAAAGTAATTAAAACTTTTATCCTGTAGTGATTTTTTAAATGTCTATTATTATGTTTTATGTAAAAATTTAATTTACGTCTCTAACGTTAGAACATCGCGACAAATATTGGTTTAAACCTTAAAGAATCGCTGGTACAAACATAACTCTGGGAAATCGAAAAGAAAAGTCAAAAGGTTAACAATGCTGCATTGTCACAAAAGATAGAGTATTGTTTTTAAGTAAACAAAGATTCTTTTTCCGTTAACATTGAGAATTTGGTTGCAGAGGATCCCATAATAAAGGTAATTTTATCGAACTCATGAAACTTCTCACGAAATATGTTTAGAAGTAAAAAATGCAAAGCATTTTGCAGTTATAATAGATTTCACCATAGACGTTAGTCAATTAGATCATTTTTATTTGTTTTTCGATATGATTCAGCCAGTGGAGATTCAGTTGAATGATTTGTCCAGTTCATAAACTAATCAGTGCAAATGCTGAACCTTTTTTTACCGATCTTAGGAATTCTAAACATGGCCTTAGTACCCCAGCAGAACTTTGATATGGTCAGTCGTAAGATGGCGCAAGTACCATGTGTGGTAAAATTTCTGGGATGCAAAAGTGAATCAAAGAAATTGTACCACATGCTTTGTTTACACGTTGCTGTGCCCACGATTTAAATCTTGGTTAATGCTGTAAACTCTAATGCACAACTGAAGTAGTTTTTCGAAACTTTAGAAAGTATTTACACGATTTTACTATTAGTTTACCTAAGTTAATGTTACTCAAAGAAGAGCAACGTCAAAGTGTGAAAAAGTTTGTCTTAAGCCTGACACGTCTTAGTGACACGAGGAAAAATAAAAATTGTAATGCCAAAAACCTAGCAAATGCAAAAGGAATCTTGTATCTCTTCAAAAATGTAAACTTGTGGTTCTTTTAGTGTTTTGGAATAAGCTTCGCTAGCACAAGCTTTTCAATTATCTTAATACTTAAAAAAGAATTCTATAGAAATGGTTGTGGCTTTGAGTTAAATCAAAGTTTTAGAAACTCAAATTAAGGAAATGAGACTATAACATTAGTTTGCAGAAACTGGAAAAAGAAGTCCATGACCATGCGTTAAAATGCGGCATAAATACAGCTTATCAACAGAAAATAGTAAGAAAAAGCAGAATTACGACAAGCTTGCACTTAATGAAAGAAAAGCAGGTTCGAGCAAGAATTTTGTTGTTTATACTTACCTGGTCTAACTAGATTCTGTGGTAATCACAGCAAAGAAAACAGTTTATTAAGGTAGCTTCAAAATTCAAATGTTTAGATGCAATGAATTTTGAAGATATGGATTGTTTAGAACTTATCAAGTTTCTCTCAGAGCAATATCCAAGCGATTTCACAACTTTGAATAATGTCGCTCAAGAATTTCTTTTGCTCAAGAATTGTGTCTAATGGTTTTGACAGTCCACTTTAGACAAGTGCACTATGCTACCTGCCCATTTAATAATTAAATGTGCTGATGACATAGTTCACTTGTCTAAAGATGTATTACATGCAGAAGAATGAAAAACCATTAATAAAAAAAATGTCAATTTTAGGATTAGTACTACCACATTTAGGTGGTACATACCTAAAAAAATTCAAGTTTTTCAAAATTTAAATTAAGATTTTTCTGGTCAAACTGACATTGCTGATACTGAAAAAACAACCAAATTTTAGACAAAACAATGTCTTAATTAGACTAACTTGACATTAGAAAATGTGAATAATTCATGTCATGTTATGAGAAAAACGCCAGATTGAATGCAAAAAACCGCCAGATTAACTGCAAATAACCGCCAGATTAAATGAATAAGTCATTTTGCTCTTTTGCGCGGCGGTTTTCGCTGGACTTGCAAGGTTGTTTATATATTTGGTTTAATTAAAGACTCTGCGAGGGAAAACTTTTAATCCTTTGTCTTTTGTCAATAAGTTTACGCGTTACGTAATTATTGGACGGTCCCTTATTCAAATTTAATGAAATTTTCAGGATTCATTCTTTACATAGAAGTCTATGTTCTAAACTGAAAAAAAATTTTCAAAAACTTTTCTTTTCTTTCTTTCTTTAAGCATTTTTTATATTCCTGTTTGGGAAAGTTTACCCAAATTATTTTGATAAAACAAATTAAATCTTACTTTTGATTTATTATTTTTTTTTACATTAGTTCAAAGTTTTACATTAGTTGCACCATTATTTATTAGTAATCAAAAGATATCTTGGAAAAAAAAACTTATTTAGGGTATTACTAATTATTTTTAAGCAAAATTTTTTAAAAATATTTTTCTTTTGTTTGTTTTGTAAATATGTTTTTGTCATTATATATCTGAAAGGCATTATTAAGAATAAATTTTTATAAAATAATTTTTTTAGGTACAGTATGTACCACCTTAATACCGTAACATTAAACAATGCTACAGTATTGATGATATAGAGATGTTCTGGTCTTGCACTGGTACAGCGATATAAGCATTAATAATAAATATAATAATAATGGATAAGTTCGAATTAAATGAAGTGAGCTTCGAAAATATTCGAATTATAAACTGCGAATTAGCAAATAAGTTGTTTTTTAACTAGTGTTTGGCGGCAAAAAACCAATATTATTTTTAGCTACATTATAAAATTGCAAGCACTTTAATATACCAACTTTCCTAATATCTATTACTGCAAAATAAATTTCAGTGTCAAATTAAATTAAATAATTAACTTTATTATTTACGCCAAGTGATGCAGTTTAATTGTTCAGAACTCAACTCCAATTTTTCAGAAGAATGGATGTGTCTAAAGTTTTCGACGACTATTAATCGTAAAAATACAAAAAACGAAAAGTGTAACGGCGGTAAAAAAAGAAAAACAATATTTGACAACGTTTAATACTTTGAAAAAAAATCAGGTTTTATTTTAATTAATTTGTTTTTGAATAAAAAAACCAGGCGATTTACTTTTAAATAAGTTTTCAGAAATGCAAGTTATTAAGAATAATTATAAAATTTTACATATATTTTTAAAAATTATATTTATGTTTACATATCATATGTTTTTAGATAGATGTCATGAAACATGTATATATATATATATATATATATATATATATATATATATATATATATATATATATATATATATATATATATATATATATATGTATATATATATATAAATATACATATATATATAAATATATGTATATATATGTATATATATATACATATATATATATATATATATATATATATATATATATATATATATATATATATATATATATATATATATATATATATATATATATATATATATATATATATATATATATATATATATATATATATATAATATATAATACATTTTATCACATTCAGTTAAATTTTTTGTTTTGCAATTCGTATACATTATTATTATTATCATTATTGTTATTGTTATTATTGTTATTTAATTTATGACTTGATTTGATTTATGAAATGTTTTTGTCAAATTTTTTAAATTATATTTATGTTTACATATGTAACAAATATAATTGTAACTCTTACATCAATTATATTTTTTTAAAGGCAAAATATGAACCCACAAAATATTGGTCACGGATGGCCAAAAAATTATAACAATGATGCACTGGTACCAATGGAACGAACTGTCTACTTATATCCATTGAGTAACTACACTTTTGGTACGAAGGAAGCTTTGTATGAAAAAGATAGTTCAGTTCAAGCACGTTTTCAAAGAATGCGTGATGAGTTTGATACTTTAGGCATGCGTCGCAATGTCGAGGGTTGTTTAATTGTCCATGAGCATGGTTTACCTCATATTTTACTTTTGCAATTAGGAACTACATTTTTCAAGCTTCCTGGAGGAGAGCTCATGGCTGGTGAAGATGAAAGCGAGGGTTTAAAACGCTCTATGAGTGAAATGCTAGGAAAACCTGATGGGACTGATCCAATTGCATGGCAATGTGAAGATGTTTTGTCAAACTGGTGGAGACCAAATTTTGAAACTCCAATTTACCCTTATATTCCTGCTCATATTACAAAACCTAAAGAACAGAAAAGAATTTTTTTAACACAACTCCCAGAAAAAGCAACATTTAATGTTCCGAGAAATTACAAGCTAGTTGCTGCACCGCTTTTTGAGCTTTTTGACAACCCACAAGGTTATGGCCCAGTGATTTCTACCTTGCCATGTTTGTTGAGTAAATATAATTTCATATATATGTGAACTTATACTAGCAGATGTTTCTTAATTGTAAACCAAGCAGCAAAGTTTGGTAAAACCTTTAAAGCAACATAACATTTGAGAATTTCAAGTCTAAAAGGGGAATGAATACTCAAAAATTGTATTTTATATTCTTTATTGAAAGAAGAGATTTAATATTATTTTATTAAATGTGTTTTTTATTAAAAACTTAATAAAAAAAGTCATTTAAAAAACTCAAAATACTAAATGTAATACAATTACAAAAAAAAAAAAAATTATTTATCATAACTAATTTCTTAAGTTAGTTTAAATTCAAACCTGCTACTAACAGGTATTGGTGAGGGATTGAACCTGTGTGGTAGTGGTATAGTTGTAAATTGAGTGCTTTACCACTACACCACAATCATGTA
>NC_088931.1:47727500-47730000 GCF_038396675.1 Hydra vulgaris
CTAAATAATTATATAAGCGAGCTGCTGTCAGAGCTCAGTGTTGATAATGTGAATAGTTCTATGAAGTACTCTGCGTGTAACTGAGCTAATAAGGAACTACTGTAGCGAACTAAAGACGCTGTAAGTGTACGAAGTATAAGTAGTTGTAGCATTATCGTTAGGATACGGACTGGATTATCGAACTGTTATCAACATTGACTGGATTATCGAACTATAATTGGATTACTATACAGTTAAAGTATTTTATTAATTAAACGACTTTATTAAACGGATATTTACGCTCAGCTATCTGTAAAGTCGTAACAATATTATATGTCTCACAAGAAAAGTCATACCACAGTAACAAAGAACAAGAAGACTTGGACTAAAAATTTGGTGAGATTTCAAGAGTCACACAGAAGAAGAGGAAGCGTGGCTGTAGAAGAACATTCACTCGATGAAAAATCCAGAATACCACTTCAATTGCAGATCGTAGGAAGATACCAGTTTCTCGGAGCATATGTTAAAGGAAGAAAAGAACGAATAGACCAAATTTCTAAGGAAATTACAAAATTGTGGGACAATAAACTGAATTTTCCACGTGTGTCTGATCAAGTGATAAGAGCAAAGCTTATGAAGGTGCTGAAGGTCTATGATGAATGTGTCAAGCGTGGAAAATATGATGTTCTCAATGCATTATTTGACATCACGAAAGTGAATGGCCAGTGGTTATCCTCGGAAGATAAACGTCTATACCACCTACAAAAAGAAAGTAAAGGACAGGTGGGGTACTCAACAGGACAAGTGGCAAGTAAAGAAACCATTCACCCTTCCAAGAGAAGGAAAGTCTAGTCTGGAACAGCAATACCTTCCACATCACAAGTCCTGTCTACCACAGACAGTGGTACTGAATCTGAAAACTGCAAAAGTAAGAGTGAAGATAATGAAGACGACGACGGTGATAAAGACGATGATGAGGACACTCAGAAAAAAACTAGAAAGCACTACAAAAGTAAATTTGCTGTAAGTATGGTTACATCAAGTGGAGTTTCCACAAAGAAAGCTGCTAAAATATGCAATGTATTATCACAACAAGGTATTGATATTCCAACTCCAAGTCAATCAGCAATTTACAAGTCCATATTCAAAGAGGCAGGTAAATTAAAAAAAGAAATGATACAACAACTTAAAATGGAACAGTGGTCCTTACACTTTGACGGCAAACGAATAGATGATAAGGAATATCAGGTAGTTGTACTTCAGAATGAAAGAACTGACGTGAAACTTGATGCACTGCGTTTAAAAGATGGCAAAGCTGAAACTGTTGCTGAAAAAATTGCCAAACTTATTGATGAATACAATTTGTGGAATTCAATTAAGATGATCATTACTGATACAACAAACGTCAATACTGGGAAGAGAAATGGAGTTGTTGTGAAGTTGCAACGTATGTTTAAATTAAAGGGTGTCACAATACCACAATTTATCGGTTGTCAGCATCACGTACTAGACAGGATTCTCCGTCTAGTGATGGACGAAGAACTTGGGGGTGATACCAAATCTCCAAACATTGAATACCCATTTGTGTCTGAACTGTTGAATAAGTATGATGAACTGAAGGATAAGTTTGTGAATGGAACTGTAGAAATTCTTGATAAATCAGGGTGGAGAGACGATATGAAGTTTTTGTACCATTTAACAAGAGTGTTTAGGTTCTATGAAGAACAAAGAAACTTCCCTCTGATTCACTTTCAGAACATTCCTAATATGAGCAATGCCAGATGGAACTCAAGAGCCATTCTCGCCATTCTGGCGTTCATTCTTATGCCTGAAGCGAGAAAGAATTTGGAGAAGGTTTGCAGGTTCATTTCATATGAGTGGGCAGAACATTGGTTTAGTAGTCAAAAGTACAATGACAATGACTTCAAGAATTTATCTGATATATTGAAGCCTTACAAAAAGGCATTGCAGTCATTCAAAAATCACTGGAAGAAAGAGCCATCCGTCATCGACATACCACGAAGTAATCAGATAGCTGAACGTGCAATCAAGGTGATGCAAGACCTGTATGCTTCCTGCAGAAAGAAAAACAAACTGCAACTTCGATTCATTCTAAGTAATAAGCGCTAGACTCTTTATGAGACGTGAGCATCATGTGACCCATGTACTAAACACAGTAGGCCTATAGACACAGACAGTTATGTATATTGTTGTACTAGACGCTTTGATACTGTTAATTTTGTAATACTTGTATAATTATATATCACATAATGTTTTTTGTTATATCACAGTACATGTTGCATAAATAAATAAAATAACAACAGGAGTATGACTCTTACAACATCTTCAGCCTTTAATATTCATTTACTGTACAAAAGTGTATCTATTGAAAATTCGATTTTTTGGTTTTGGGGTGACCTTTTTTCAAAATATGTCAAAATGAAACATCTATTCGTTCTTTTTACATAAAAGTTCATTGAATTACGATACAGGCCTAGTAGGTTGCAAAAAAGTCATATCC
>NC_088931.1:47735000-47772500 GCF_038396675.1 Hydra vulgaris
ATCAAATAACAGATATATTCAAATAATATACATTAATACTCATCTACTAATGCTATAGTGTTTCAAAAATTTCATAAAAAGTATTAAAAGTCAACACCCTTTCTATATCTATATCTACTTGAATGCTCATCACGCTGAATGGCTTGGCTCTAGTGTTAGTGACTCTGCAGGCATTAAGACCCATAACTTTTGCCTTTCTCATTCTCTAACTCAAATAATTAACTTTCGAACTCCCTTTCCTGACAACCCAAATTATTTATCTTCTCTACTCAACTTATGTCTTGTTTCTGATCCTAGTCAGTGCTCAGTTACTCCAAATTCACCTTAGGTGCTTCTGATTATGGTTTGATATCTCTAAAACTATTATCTCATTCTTCTTCATCATCAGAATACTCCTTTCATCTTACCTCTTACAACTACCTTGAAGCTAACTGGAACTCTTTCTGTGATTTTCTTTGTGATGGCCCTTGTGTAGAAATCTTTTGTCTTCTTGCTTACAATTATGCTTTTTATAAATCTTCTTGGATTCAGGCTAGCATGGAATCATTTATTCCCTCTCAATAGTTTCAAGTCAAGCCTCACTTTTCTTAATGCTTTTCCTCACATGTTGCTGCAATTTCCGATGGAAAACTTTTACTTCCATATCTATCAGCAAAACAATTCTTCAGTTAACCAAGTGTGTTTACTATTGCTAAAAATCATTGTAAAAAGGTTTTGTCTAATGCCAAAGCCTACTATTCTCAGATCATGAAATCTTGTCAAAAATTAAACTCCTTTGGCATCTGGAAAATCTTTAAGAATATCAATAATAAGGGTAAATCTGTTATTCCACCTCTCTTGTATGGTTCAGATTTCGTCACCTCACCTAAAGACAAAGCCGAATTGTTTGTTAAGAACTTTTCATCAATATTGATTCCACTAGTTGCATTCTACCTGGTATAGCCGACAAACTGGTTGATCTATTGCTTGACATTCGTATCGCTTCAGCGTCTGTATCTAAAGTGTTTTCTTGCATAAACTTTTCTACAGCTTGTAGACCAGACAACATATCTGTTATAGTCTTTCAGAAATGTTCTCTGGAGCTGTTGTCTATACTTTCAAAACTATTTAACAAGTGTTTATCAGAGTCTTGTTTTCCAGCCTGCTGGAAAGTGGCATCTGTTATTACTAATTTCAAAAATTCTGTAGGCAATCTGACTCGTCTAATTATCGTCCCATTAGTCTTCTTCCTATCATAAGCAAGGTTTTTAAATCTTTGATCAACAAACACTAAATCTCTCATCTTGAATCTAATAACATACTTTCTGATCATCAAAACAGATTTCAATCTTCTCATTCTACTGCTGATTTGTTAATGGTAATAACTGATAAATTTTATTTTGCATTAGATAGATGTTTTGAGGCTAAGGCAATTGCTTTCAACATTTCTAAAGGCTTTGATAAAGTTTGCTATGCTTCTCCATAAGCTTTCTTCTTAAGGTGTAACAGGTAACATCTTAAAAATTATTGAATCCTTCCTTTTCAATCGTAGTATAAAAGTTATCCTTGATGGACAGCACTCTTCTTCATATCCTGTAACATCAGGGGTTCCTCAAGGTTCTATTTTTGGCCCTATACTCTTTTTAATTTATATTAACGATCTTCTAGATATTCTCACATCTAAGGTGATGCTGATGATGCTACCATTTATTCTTGTCTTGATAAGAAACCAACACTCTCTGATTGCTTGGAAAGGACATTTGAGCTTGAAAAGGATCTCACTTCTGCTAAAGTATAGGGCTCACAGTGGCTGGTGAACTTTAATTCAGATAAAACTCAATTTTTTTTTGGCCAATGATTATCACAATAATTTAGACCTTCCTATATTTATGGACAATAATGCACTCGATGAGTCATCTACCCTTCACCTTCTAGGATTACCTTATACTTCCGATCTTTCTTAGAAATCATATATCAAATATTTTAATTGTTCATTCCACTTTTTTACTCTGTATTATTCTTTATCTCTATAAATCTCAAATCCATCCTTGTATGGAATACTGTTGCCATATCTGGGGTAGATCTTCCAATGATGTCCTTTCTCTTTTAGACAAGTTGGAAAAATGTATTGTAAGCATAGTTGGACCTGGTCTTGCAGCCAACCTCAAATCAATATAACATTGTTGTAATGTTGCTTCTCTTTTTTCGATTCTACAAATACTATAATGGGTATTGCTCTAAAGAGCTAGCGTCTCTTGTGCCATCTACTAAAATTCATTCTTGTATTACTTGTCATTCAATTAAGTCTCATCCTTTTTCTGTGGCTGTTCCTAAATGCTCCAAAAACTCATAGTCTTCTAGTTTTTTTCCTTGAACATCAGTTCTTTGGAATTCGCTTTCTTCATCTTGTTTTCCTGATTCATATAATTTACCATTTTTCAAGTCGTCTGTCAATCATTATCTTGCCCTAAAAATTTCATCTTTTCTCTTCCAGTATCTTTTAACTCTAATTGTGCTTGCTTGATAGCCTTGTTGGAAGCAAAGATGTTAAAAAGGGGGAAAAAAAAAAAACGTATATATATATATATATATATATACTTATTATGAGATAATTTTTATGTATTTTTAACGATACAATTTTTTCTAGGTGAAGCAACATTATGTGACTTGGAGTTAAAAGCTGAAGCATTGGTATTATCCGTTTCATTTTCTAATTAATAAACTCTTTTTTGAATATATATATATTGTACTGTGTTCACTTGCCCAAATCTAAAGAGTCGAGGAGACTACTCATTATTATAATGTTTTAAAAATTGTTGTACTCTCTCAAGACTTTTACAAAAGATTTATACTCTAACATGTATATACATTAGAGGTATGACTAAAAATTTTTTTTGGCAATTTTTGGTTTCCCATGCCACTATGAGTGGAGAAATTACATTTTAAAACTGGAAATACCATTTGAAAGTGTTAAATCTTAAAAAAGTTCACCCCCCTAAGCTGAAAACTGTTTTCTCCCATCTACACTATGAGTCATAAAAAAACATGCCACTGAACCTTCTACCATAACTTTGTCAAATTTGGTCTGATGCCTAACAGAATTTCAGGTTTTGTTAAGAATTGAATTGCAGAAAAACATTCGTCTGATGGCGACCCAATTCTAAAAACTGACTGTACACGAACACTCCAAACTTCAACAACAGAAAAATTGTCTGATTTCTTATATAGAAGTTAAAATTAGTTTAAAAATTGTTGAGACAATAAAAAAGAATTTAAAAAGTAATATTTTATATTAGTCAAGTATTGTTCTTGTTCTCTACTTGAAGAAGACACTATTTTTAAAATCGGTTCACAATGAGCAAAGTTATTGCAATAAGTTCAGTGGCATGTTTTTTTATGACTCATAGTGTATCTATTGTTAGATACAGTACAGTTTAAGGTATCACAGCTTCAGTTTATTGCTGGTGTGATTTTGCTAAATGTATGTATTCTTATTACATAATCTTTCATATTATATATTATATTTGTTATCATCACCTGACTTTTGATATTTTATAAACTTCTTTTGATAACCTAAACTCATAAGATTTGTTTATTTGTAGATAATTAAATTTACACTCAAATTATAATTCTACAAGACTATAGTCAAGATGTCTAAAAATAGTCTTCCTTCAGATTTGAATAAGAAACTATGGGAATCAAATTTGGTGAGGTTTGAAACAGCCAAGAATTCAAGAAAGTATGCAAAGATTGTTGACAGTCTTGATCAAATGAACAAAATGCCAACAGAACAGCATATCCTGGACAGATTTAAGTGTTTGGCTGCAAATGTGAAAAGTAGACAGGAGAGAGTTGTGATAGTGGTCAAAGAAGTTAAAATCTTATGGAAAAAACTGAATCTTCCAATTCAAAAAGGCAAATCTACAGTGGAAAGAAAAATTGAGAATGTACTAAACAAGTATGAAAAAGACAGCAGAAAACCAAGAACGCAAGACTTTACCAACTTGTTCAACGTAACTGATGAAAATGGAGAATGGTTGTGCCAAGAAGATAAAGCCTTCTATAATCTTCAGATGTCAACAAATGGTAGAGCTGACTACTGCACCACAATTGAAGATACACAAGGAGTTCATCCTAGAAAACTAAAGTTGATTAAGCAAAAAGTCAGTCAAGATACTAAGGATGATTTAAGCAGTGAAGATGAAGAACATTTTAGCACTGAAGAAGAAAAACAAGATTCTGACAGTGGTTCTCAAGATTCAGAGGCTCCAACAACATGTAAAACACAAAAAAATGATTATGCAATAAATTTAGCGACAAAAGCAAAACTAAGTTCAAGAAAGGCACACACAGTCTGCAAAACTCTTGCAAAAGATGGAATTTCTATTCCAACTCCAAGTCAAAGTGGTGTTTACAAAGCTACAATGAAAGCAGGAGAAAAATTAAAAGAATATTTTATTGAAACTCTAAGAAACGAAAACTGGAGCTTGCACTTTGATGGGAAGCACATAAAGAATACAGAGTACGAGGTTGTAGTTCTAAAAAATGAAAATAGAGAAGTTAAACTAGCAGTTCTTGCACTGATCAATGGAAAAGGTGAAACAATATTCAATGGAATAAAAACTGTGCTTGATGAATATAAGCTATGGCCTGCAATTAAGTTAATAATTTCTGATACAACCTCTGCAAATACAGGAAAATTTGTTGGGGAAGTCACACTACTAAAGAAGCATTTTGTTAATGCTTGGATTAGACAAACCTCTTTATATTGGATGCCAGCATCATGTTCTTGATACATTAATAAAACATGTGATGAATGATTATTTTGAAGCAGCAACAACCTTGCCTAATCTCAATTATTGGTTCATTAGCAGAATAACAGAAGAGTACCAGCAACTGAAAGTATCTTTTGACAATTCTGGAGATGCTCTGAAGGAAGAAAAAGAAATTGTTTGGAGAGATGATATGGCTTTCCTTCATCACTTGATCACTTGTTACAGACAGTTTAAGAAAACAGGATGCTTCCCTAAAGTAAATTTCAGAACTTTGCCAAATATATGCAATGCAAGATGGAATGGCCGACCAATCTATGCTTTGCTAGCTTATATTTTATTTCCAGAATTTCGACAGTCAGCCGAAGGTCAGTCATCATGTGACTTTATTAGTGGCACGTGGAGTGACATCTGGTTTTCTGGTCAGGTTTATTACCAGGATAACTACAATAATTTGGCAGCCGTTTGCAAAGATCACTCAAAGGCAATAAAGACTTTAAGGACTTTCTGGTCGGTTGAGTCGACTCCAATCCCAACTCAAAGGTCAAACATTTGTGCTGAACGTGCAATTAAAGTTCGCAGGATTTACTTCCATTGTGCAAAAGCATTGAAAAAATTAACATTAAATTTCTTTTGACAAATGAACACTAAAATCTGTGTTTGTATTTCTGATTAAAAAAAACCATTTTGTACAATGTATAATTGTATATATTTTTATAAATTTGAATAAGGGGGGGGGGTCACATTTTTTTAATGTTGACACTTGCCATTGGATTTTTCTTGATCTTTGCATTAAAACTCCACAAAAAATAACATGGGGATAGGGTCTTTAAAAATTGTCATATCCCTAATATACATATATGTTAAAGTATAAATCTAAAAAATAAAACAGTTTATGTTTGCTCAGAATTAATTATAGACTATTAAATTCACTTCAATACAATATATATATATATATATATATATATATATATATATATATATATATATATATATATATATATATATATATATATATATATATATTTATTTATATTTATTTATATATATATATATAAATTAAGTTAGTGTATTAATTTTAATTAATTCTAAGCCAACACAGACAGTTTTATTCTCCATATAACATGTAAACTAAAATATACAAACAGGTTAGTTTTTGTTTACACATAATAAATCTCAACAAGGAAAATAATGATATTAAGAATCAGCACATTTCATTATAAATAAAAACAATATAGTTAAATAAGTTCAAATAGTTCAAACATATTCATTTAAATATTTAGGAGGATTCCAACATCTTCCTGAACAATGAGGGACTGATTCTTTAATAGAAATTCCATTAGGATTTGTTGGAGAGAGAGTAGAAAAGTTTTGAAATCTTTTAGGATGGAGAGGCTCAGGTTAAGGGATTGTATCAGGTTCATTGGAAATATCTTTATAGTTATTATTTCGTCATTATCACTGATTATATCAGCCATTGGTTCAAGATGTTTTGTAGCAACAGTGGCCTCACGCCCATCAGGTATTATTACATTAGAATATTTACTATTAGCCTCTAAAAGGTCAATCTCTTTAACCAGAGGTTTATATTTGCTGTGTCGAGCATGCCTTTTTAGCAATACAGGACCAGAATTAGTTAACCATGTAAGAACAGAGTGTCCATTAGATGAACGTCAACTGAAACTGAATAATCAATTGTGAGGTGTTGTGTTAGTAGAAGTGCAAAGTAAGGAATGTATTGAATGAAAGACTTTGAGTAATATAAGTTCCCAGCTCATGGTAGGTAAATTCTTCAATTTGAGAACAAGCAAAATTCCTTTCCAAATAATGCCATTGTATCTTTCACATTGACCATTACCTTGATGATTATAAGGAATAGTTTTACTCAGGTTGACCCCTCTAGAGTTAAGAAAACTGCGGAGCTCTGTTTACATGAAGCAAGTGCCTCAATCTGAATGTATAAAAGCTGGCATTCCAAATAAAGTAAAAAGTTGAGTTGAACATTTAAATACGGATGAAGTAGAGATATCACGACAAGGGAATATAATAGAAAATCTCAAAAACTCATCAACTACTGTTAAAAAATATTTGTTGCTAGATGAAGATGGAATAGATCTTTTAAAATCCATGCTTAATCACTCAAAAGGTTGAGTAGATTTTTTTAAGGTGTGGTTATAATTGCTTACATAGTATTTCGGTTTAAATTCAGCACAAGTTTGACACAAAAAAATGGTTCTTTTTACATCATCAATTGAAAGAGGCAGATTTTTTGATTTTTTAAAATGGTAGATTCTGGTAATTCCAGGGTGACAAAGAGATTCATGTAGTTCCTTAAGAAAGGGACTATTTATAGCCATAGAGCAACAAGATCTAGAGAGTGTATCAGCAACAAAATTGTTACATTCAGGGTGATAAACTATATCATAGTTGTACGAAGTAAGTTCTATCCTCAGAATCTTGTCATTCTTAATTTTTCCACTCTTGTTATTGTCAAACATGAAAGAGACAGAGCTGGTCGGTGACTAGGTTAAAATCCTGACCAACAAGGTAGTGTTTCCATTTTCTAATTAATTTGACAATAGCATAAGCTTCCTTCTTATCAGAATGTTTTTTTTTTAGTAGGTGAAAGTTTGCAAGAAAAGAATGCAACTGGTCTTCCAGCCTGATTAAGGGAAACAGCTATAGCAAAATTGGAGGCATCTGTTTCCACCTCAAATGGGATACATTCATCAATTGCTTGTAGAGCTGATTGAGAGATTAATTCTTTCATTTGATTGAAACATTTAATAGCTTCAGCTGACAATGGAAAGGTAGAAGTTAATGATAAAGGATGAATTTTATCAGAAAAATGTTTGATATTTTGGAAATAGTATGAGAACATACCAAGGGCTCGGCGGAAAGAAGCACTATCACTGGGAGCAGGCATTTAAATTAATGGCTTTAAATGATATGGATCAGGAGAAAAAGAGCCACTTTTTATAATAAAACCTAGTAAGTTTATACACAAAATAGACAATATAGACCTTTCTTCATTGAACGTAAACATTGCTTTCTTAGAAGCTTCAAGAAATTTATCTAAGGAATTTTTTTAAATTGGAAAAAATGTCCATTGGACTCAAAGGCAGTATAATATTTGTCACTTTCTAGGAGAGGTATTTGGTGATAAGCATTTTTTAAGTAAAATGTGCTAAATTATGAGTATATTGCAACAGAGTTAACTAATTCATTAATGTTAGGTTAAGAAGAAGCATCAAGTAGTGTAAAGCGATTTATTGTTTGTGAGTAATCAATGACCATCCGTTTCTTATATTTCTCATTCCTGGTAACAATTATTTGTGATTACCAAGGGGAGTTACTGGGTTCAATTACATCTAGTTCCAAAAGTTTTTTTGTTTCTTGTTCAGTGAACGCTTTGTCCTCTAAGTTATATCATCTAGAAGGCGAAGCAAGAAGCAAGATAGAAAAGGGAAAAGAGTGCTAACTTTCATTGTAACGCTTGTTAGAGCGTTACAATGAAAGCTAGCACTTGTTTTTTCGCCATCATAATTGATATAAAGACTTTTGTGGAGCTTTAGGAAATCTCTACCAAGTATGATTTATTCACAAGAATTGGGTATAACCAAAAACCATGTATTAGAGTACTCTGTACCAAGTAAAGTGAAGTTAGTTTAACTTCACTTTACTTGGTACTTTACCTACAAATTGACAAGATAAGGAAGGATCAGCCATAATGACTCTTTTATTAGAAGGGAATATGTTAAGTTTTAAAGAGACACTTAATAATTTGCTTATAAATGTGTCAAAGCTTCCAGTTTCAAAAAGAGCTCTTACCTTGGCCCTACCAATAAAGATATAAACAATAGAATTGAGTGAGTTAATAGAAAAGCAAGTAATTGAGGCTAAACTTAAGTAGAGTTTTCTAGTAGTCGTTGGCGAATACAATAAGCGCTTAGACCACTTATAAATGAATCATGAATGTATTCTTCAATGTTCTGAAGCAGAAACCTGTTTAAAGTTGCAATTTTTACTTAGTGTGCGTAAGACCTGCAAAAACTCATCAATAGATTCTCTGGAGGATTGTTTATGTGAAGCTAACTGATGTCTGGAAAATAATTCATTTTTAGGTTTTACAGTTTTCCAGGATTTTATAGCGCCCTTAAATAATTCAATGTCAGCAATATAGTCAAACACGGAAGGAGATAAATAGTTAATAAGGACATCTAATTTATCTTCTGTTTGTGTAGTTTTCATAAGGTTTGTAAAAGTTCTAAACCAGTGTGACCATTCTTTAGAAGCTGATGCAGAATTGGGGTTGCTGTCAAATTGTTCTGGTCTTAGATATTTATCCATTAAAATGTGAATAATAAATTGTAGTGTAGTAAACTCAATAGTCTATAATTAATTCAAAGCCAACATAGAAGGCTTTATTCTTCATATAACATGTAAACTAAAATATACAAACGGGTTAGTTTTAGTTTACACATAATAAAACTCAATGTGTTTTTTTTTTTTTTTTTTTTTTGAATATAGACATCATGTATGAGAGTATGTAAATTATTTTTTATAAACATCAATAAATACAAATTTCTCTCGATACTAAATTTATTTTTTAAAAGAAATTTTCACTGGATTGTTGTGACCAGCGTCTTTAGCTTGAAAGTTTTTTTTTTTTGTTTATATCTTATTTTAAAACGGCAGTTCTATTTTATGCTAATGGGATGGTGTAGTGAAGGCACATAAGCCTGAACAATCTTACCCAATGCGAATTGTAGTATCCACATTAGGCACACCAAACTACAGAATCTCAAATTACTTAGTAAAACTAATACAACCAATATTAAATGAAAACCCAACTCGATTAAAAAATTCGTAGAAAAAGCAAAATTGTGGAACATATCCAGTGATGAAATTTAGGTATCATTGGACATTATAAACTTATACCTGTCAATTCCTCTTAAAGAAGTGACTGAAGTACTCATAAGTTTGTTGGAGGTGAGCGATAATTTTAAAAAAGCGACAAAATTAAATATGAAAGAAATAAAAATTCTGATAGAACTATGTTTATACAGACCATATTTTTTATGGAACAATGAAATACATGAGCTTGAAAATTCAGGTCCGATAGGTCTTTTGTTTATGGTAGTTTTAGTTGAAACTTTTCTTCAACATTTTGAAAAAAACCAACTTAAAACAGCGACAAAAACCCACCCACTTATCGATTTAAAGTCATTTTATAGATACGTAGATGACAGTCATGCCAGAGTCCCTAACATTGCCCAGGCTGATCAATTTAAGACAATACTTAATCAACAGCATCCAAAAATACAATATACTATTGAATTTGAAAATGACAAAAAAACACTAAATTTTCTAGACATATGCATAATAAATAACAAAAATGGTAAATATGAATTTAAAATACACAGAAAAAATGCAATTACTAACATTTAAGTTAAGGCAACATCAAACCATGACCCACAAATTTTAAATGGAATATTTAAGGGTTTCGTACATAGAGCATTTAATGTATGCAGTCAGAAACATAGAAAATGAACTGAAATTCCTTATTCAAGTATTTGTTGAAAATAGCTACAAACAGTCCAATCTCATAAAAATCATAAAAGAAATAAAATGAAAAAACAAAAAATCACTAGTAACTACAAAAAACATTGAAAATATCACCAGTACGTATCCAACAATTTCATTACCAATATTGTCTTACGTATATAAATTATGTAAGGTGTTTAGGTGTTCGTGAGGCACTTGAAATACAGTACCTCCAATGTGCCCCTCAACAAAACGGTATCAATTTAGATGAGGGGCAATATGTGTCAACAAAATTTTGGACACCATTTATGGCGCACTTACGTCAGAAAAAGATGAAACCATCCCATTGACATAAAATAGAACTGCCATTAGAGCAGGTCCAACTATATTTACAATGCATTTTTGGACCTTGCCTAGAAGAGAAAGAGTATCATTAGGAAAACCAGCCTAAATATGGGCTGGTTCTTCTAATGATGAGAACAGTCTTCCATACAGAAACAAAAAAGAGATTTGTAGAGTCAGAGAATAGAATCAGGAGTTAGAAATAAGGAATAAGCGAGCATGATAAAAAGAGAGCAACCTTAGCAGATGCTAACTTAGCATCAGCTGTCTGTTATAAGCTATCAAAGTGATGACATTTTTGCAAGACTGGAGTATATAGTTGTGTCATCAGCAAATACAGCTACTTTAGATGTAAGATTGTCAGAAAGATCATTAATATAGATAAGAAACAGAATAGGACCAAAAATAGAACTTTGAAGTATCCTAGAATTTACTTGAAATGAAGAAGGTTGCTGACCGTTGCGGTTGACAATGCAATTAGAAAGAAATGATTTAATAATCACTAAAAACTGTTCCCCCATGTAAAGTGATCTTATGGAAAAGCATGTCATACCTTATTGAAAGCCTTTGATATGTTAATGCCCGTGCCTCCATCTAATGCATGGTATAACTGTTCCCCCATGTAAAGTGATCTAATGGAAAAGCAGGTCATACCTTATTGAAAGCCTTTGATATGTTAATGCCACCTCCATCTAATGCATGGTATAACCCTTTTATTATAAAAGTAAGCTGTAGAACAAGAGAATCCATATCCCTATTGATTGTCAGAGAGTAAGCTGTTAGACTCAAGATAAGATATTAGAAGTTTATTAATTAAAGATTTAAAGATCTTGCTAGTAATAGAGAGAAAGCTGATTAGACAATAGTTAGCAGGGTCAGATTGTTTCCAAAAATCGGAACCGCTGATACTATTTCAGCAGACAAGAAAATAAGATTAAGTTAAGCATTTATTAATTAGTTTAGGGAGTATTAAAGGGAGTTCTGACTCATTTTGCAAGAATATGACAGGAATGTTCTGTTGACCACAAGTGGTTAAAGTGTTTAAAAGAGAAATAACTTTAGCAACAGAAGGCAGAGTGGTTTAGATGTCTAACAGTGGGTTAACCTGTTTTCCTGGAATGACAGGTAGAATTTGATTATAAGAATCAAAAACAAATTATAAGAAATTTTTTTCTATCAAAGTTACAGTTGTCTGGTTTAGTCACAAAGTTAACTATCTGAGTAAGAGACAGAGGAATACAAAAGTTATTAGCTTTAGTACAAGCAAGGTTAGTGGTTCAAGAACTAAGCCATTTGGTGTGATAAGCATTAAAGTCACCAATAACAACATCATTGACTGAAGAATAAAGGGAAAGGTTTAATTTCATCAGAATGAACTTTAAAAAGAGTGCAGTCTTAAGAAGAAGCAGAGCATAAAAAAAGGCAAAGAAAAAGATGATTGAGTGAATCATCCTTTCCTTTGCTCTTTATTGAGCTATACAGTTGCTTCAGTCCTGCTAATTAAAAGTCTTCACTGCTTTATACTGAATCATTAGTTTTTGATGTAGAAAGCTCATAAGTACTAAAAGGTTGTTCTATTTCTTCATAAGTTATAATCAGCAACTTTTACATTATAGATTAAAATGCGCAGTTCTTGCCAATTCAAAGGCAATGACTCCCACAATTTGATTTGAAATTTAGGAAATAAAACATTCATGAAAATATTTTTTAACTTCTGTGAAAAACTTTCAGATGAACCTGATGCCTTTTTCAAAAGACAATGACATAAAAGTCACATTACACAAGCAACACAATCAGTTTAAAAACAAATAGTTAAAAAGTCCCTAAAAACAATTGGGTATGCAATAAATGAATCAAATTTGTTTTTTTGCATATAATAATTATCTCAATCTTCTGGAAATAAATATAACTTTTTAATATAAAAATATCTTAAAGACAGTAAAACAAATATCTAAAGGGTAAAAATAATTTAAACAAGTGGTTTCTGATGGGCATTAAAACAAGCAATTTCTGATGGACAGTAAAACAAGTGATTTCTGAAGGACAATAAAAGTGATTTCTTTAAGCAAAAATTAAGACTAGTGAATACATTAAGAAAAAATGATGATGCTTGTGAATAGTGATGCAAATAATTAGATATAAGCATCTAGATAGTTGAGAAATTAAGTTAAAGTTTGGAACTAAAAGTTAGGAAGTAAAGATTCACAATTAGGATTATTAGAGAAATTGTATAGGAATGAAAATTTTTTTTTTTTAAATGAAATTTAACCTTTTATATTCAATAATTCCCTTATTTTAAATTATTATATATTTTTACAGGCTGAGTTAAATTTACCTATCCAAGTAACATCTGGATTTATTGGTTTGTTTTTATGTGTTTGTTACTTTTTGTTTGATCTTTAAAATTATTGAAGTAATAACTTGTTTTTATATTCAAATAATATATTTTTCAATTAGGCAAACTGTTTTTAAGTATACCATGGTCATCACTTTATACACAATCAGTAATTCTAAATATTGACAATGTATTTGTTGTAGCATCCCCACAAATTGGTAAAATTTTTTTTGTTAGATTTCTACAAAATTTGTAAAATATTTTTGTAATATTACACAGGTTAAATGTTTTTGTGAAAAGTTGGTAAAATGTGTTTGATGTTGTATCTTTACAAATATATAGTAGATGAACTGCGTTTATCTTCAGAGCCTTTCATCAGATAGTGACAAAAATGATACAGAACCTTTCTAATTGACCATTTTATCATTCACTATAGTATTGTCAGGATTTGCGCATGCGCATGGGAGATAAGAAAATTTAAGTGTATTTTGGACAAAAACGTAACTTTTGGAACATCGCTTCCTTTTAACTTTACAAAGAAAATAGTCAGTCATATGAAAAAATAATTATTGTAAAAGTTCTAGTCACAATTGGTTTACTATATCCAGTCAGACTTTTTTTCAAAGTTGCAGTGTTTCAGGATCTATAGACTGTTTATTGAAAAAAAGGCTTTTGGGGTAAGTTGACAAAATTTTCACAGGGTAAGTTGGCTCATAGCATTTACTATGGAAAAAAAATATATTTTTATAAAATTATTATTTTTTTTTTTAAATTTTTAACAGTATTGAAAAAAATTCACTCTTACAAAAAAATTGAAAGAAAAATTTTTCTTTAGGTTTTTTTTTACAGATAAAAAGTGGGATACTGTTTTGGCTGTTATACGTACTAATATTTGGTACCAGCTAAACAAATATTAAACTTTTGGCTTAAATTTATTGCCAAAATTAATAGTAAAAAAATTTCTATTAATTTTTTTTTTTAGGGCCCTGGAAGCCTCCAAGAATTTTTTTTGTAAATGAATGCAAATTTTATCAGTTACCCAAGTTCATACTCTTTGAGACTACACTTTAATATTTTCAAAAAAATGTGCTGTTAGGGCTACAGAGCTCATAGAGTAAAAACTGAGCCAACTAGCCCTGGTCTCCCCTATGAGAAAAGACAAATGTTTATTAAAAATAAACTTTATGTTTTTAAATAAAAGAATTGTGGTTTATTTAGCATAGGGGATAATGTTTCCTCTGCTATTACCCAACTAACATGCAAAATTATTACTAATAATGCAAGCTTAATATAGCTTCCAATAACTCAAGTTAAGTGGTGAATGGCTATTATCTGCACTTAAGTTTTTTGACACTAAAGAAGCCACATGACATCTTATCTTAACTACTAAATTTTTTTTTAATTTTTATTTTCCTGCAAGAGAAAAAATTATAATGAATTTTTATTTAAATGTATGTTTTAGTAATTTTTCTCTATTTAGTTGCTAATTTGATTTCTTAAATGTTTTCTGATAAATTTTATATAGATAGTTTGATAAAAGCATTATGTATATAATTACTTGTGAAAAAACATCCAAGATAAAAATGTTCAATTGTTCGTGTTAGAATTTGTTGTTATGATTTTCTTATATTTCTTTTTTTTTCAAACTTAAGTTTAGCAAGTACATTTTATTTTTTAACTTTTCACCAACTTTTTATTTTAATGATATGAAAGTGTCTATTGCTTAAGAATCATTTGAAGAAACACAAGTAGTGTAATTATTAGGTTAATAATGATCAGTTATTAGATATTGCTAAAGTTGCAATATTAAAAATGCAATATAAAATGTTAAAAATTGACAGTTACAAGTATGTGAAGATATGCGGAGAAATAAATATAATAAAACTGATTTTTTTTTTGTATATAATATATATATATATATATATATATATATATATATATATATATATATATATATGTATATATATATGTATACATCGTGGAAAATAAGGAATTGAAGGTGAGTGTTCAATTTGACTGGCCAACTCAAGGAATTGACAGTCAAAATTTTTTCTTTTTTTTTTTGTTAAAATCTTAGTAATAGTTCTTCTTGACAAAATTTATTTAATTTTTAATTAAGTCCAAAAATAAGTTAATGGTTCAATGGTAAAGAATAAAATTATTTTATTAATAACAAGTGTAAATAAAATCAATGCTTTTTTTAAAAGCGCAATTTTTTTAAAACAGGCAATTGATAATTTTTAATTTATTTAAAAGTAATTCATTTCATTGCAATGACTTCGCAAATGGTGGGAAAAGCTGAGCAAAAAACAATAGAAAAGATTAAATGAAAAAAAAGTACAGTTGAGATTATGTTTTTAACTACATATGATAATTTTGAATAATAATGAAATAAATCTCTGAAGTTAAAGAAAAAAGCCTTTCGCACATTTTATATCATTAAAATCATTTCAAAAACCGCTAATGTTAATAGTTAATAATAATGTTACTAACTCTTGTTTGCAGATCTATTTGAACTGAATATTTAATTCTTTAAACTGTTTTGACATTCACCTTTTTAGTATTAAACAATTTGTTTAATGAAACAAATTTTGAAAATTAAAATTTGTTTCATTAAACAAATTGTTTAATGAAACAAATTGTTTCATTAAAAAAATTAAAATTTAAAACATTAAACAATCTGTTTAATGAAGCACTATAAAAGTTATTGAATTTACATAAAACAAGATTTTTAATAAATATATATATGTTTTTAATAATTCTGTTTAAAAAAAAAAAGCGCAAGCGCTTCCTATACCGCAAATTGCAAATAAATTTATTCATTTATTTGCAATTTGCAGAAAAACTTACGAGAAAATAAATAAAAAGGTTTAAAGAAAAATAAAACAAATTGACTAAGTACAGATGAAAGAAAAACCGTTCATAGTTAAATATATAATCTATTATATATTATTATATTATTAATAAAATAATATATGAAATTTTTATATTAAAATAGTAATACAATAAGAACTTCTTATATTTTACGTAGTTACATATGTTACGTACATTATGTGCAATAAATTTGTCAACAAGGCAAGTTAATGAGTTCAGGGTTGTTAAAGCAGAAAAATTACTGGTTTCTATTAATATGCAATAATTATTAGATAAAAGTTTTAACAATGATAAATTTAATATATACTTGATTATATTATGAGTAGAAGAATTAATGATATAAATTATTAATAAATTATTAATTTTTAATTATTGAATTATATTGATATAAATTATTAAACTTTTTCTGTTGAAAAGTTGATAAGTCACTAAATGGTAAAAAATCATTTAGATAATGTTAAAGAGTATTGAGATAATCATAAATCAATGTCTAATCACAATTTATCTCAACAAAGTCAAATCGAGTTTTCGAAAATTTGTGCTAATAAAGTTCAAAATAAAAATATAGAAGAAATAAAGTAATACAATGCAATTATTTTAAATGAAGGTGTCTCATACAGAGAATAGTTGGTACTCCAGATCTCTCATACAGATAATAAATGGTACCCCAGATGCCTTATACAGAGAATAATTAATACTTCAGATGTCTTATACAGAGAATAATTGGTACTCAAGATGTCTCATGCAAAAATAAATTGAAAATAATAGTAAGATATGTTTTTGAGAATGATGGAACAGAAAGATTTCTCACAATGCTGAGAAATCACAAACTTCACAACTATGAAAAAAAAGGCCCTGATAATGCAAATAAAATAAAAGAAGTTTTGGAGAATATAATATAGGTTTATCATTTTGCAGAGGTTAAGGATACAATAATGCAGCAATTATTAATTAATGCAACAATTATTTATGGAAAAGTTGGTGAAAACTAAAATAATTAAGAAGTATCCTTCAAGTTTTTTTTGTTCTCATGCAGTGCTTATTCTTTCAACATATGTTATGGAAAGCTATTCAAATTTTTGTTGTTGTTTAAATCAGTCAATATCAACTACTAGATAGAGTGCCAGAATCAATTTTCTACGTTTATTTTTCAGCAAATTAAAATTAATAAAAAGTTATTTACGTTTGGCAACAGAACAGAACCGGCTTAATCATTTAATACTTCTTTCAATTAAACACAAGTTAGCAAAAACTATAGATTATAGACAGCTTTTTTGAAAGAAAAGCTAGGAAAGCAGTTTTTTAACTTTCTTATTTAACTGATAATATAAAAAATTATAAAAAATAAAATTCACTTTTTTATAGCTATGTTCCCTTTTAGGGTGAAAGCAAAAATTAAGGATCTTTTTTGGTAATAATAATTCAAAAAGCTTTTACTATTTATCTATGACATATTGAATATTCAATATATCTATGATATATTGAATAAAAAGGAACCTCACCACCGCTATATTATTCATCACCATCGCTATATTATTAGACTTGAGCAATACCATTTTTGCCATATTATTAGACTGGAATAATGCAAAATTATTTTGATAATATTTGTCATATATGGTGTCAAATGTGGTGGAATAACAACTTTTTTCACTCTAGTAATTTTTAAACATATTTTTTTTTATTATTTAAAAGGTTTTTGCATATTATTGATGCAATTTTAAACATCTTTTATTTTGTTGTCAGTAAGTAATCACTTAACCTAAATTTAGCATATTTTACTTTTGATTAGGAGTTTTGATATCTCTCCATATAAATTAAAGGAAATTTGTGAATTATTGAATAATACTGATAAGTCTCAGTATAATAGCAGAAATCCTTACAGTTTCTCAAAGCACGATTAAGAGATTAAAGCAAAAATTAGAGTTGGGAGTACCTTTGCAATCTGGCTGTAAAGGAGTTTGTAAGAGAACAAGAATTACAACCTCTAGAAATGACAGAAAAATTTGAGATGTGTACTTAGATAACTAAAAATATCCAGTAAATACTGATGACAAAAGTTTAATCAACTTGATTAATCATAAATTTTTTACACTTCATACCCAATTATTATACTAAATTACCACTTTAAATGATAAATATAGTTACTACTCGTGATTCTTAAATAAAAAAGTTATTTTAAAATTACAAAAAAATATTTTAATTGCTTAAAATTATCTAAAGAATAACTGCAATATTGTAAATTTCAATTCGCTTGCAAATGGGTAGAAAAACAGTGTCATAGAGGCAAACTATTGGACAATTATTTGACTACTTAAATTGGCAAATTATTGGACTAGTTAAATCAAAGAATCATAACAATGTTGAAATTAGTAAACTTATGTGTGTTTTTGCGTGCAAAAAAATCAGTAAAAACCTGGGAGCTGACAGGTAACGTTGTTGACATGCCTTGTTCTGGAAGACCACTCAAGCTTAGTGATCGTGACAAAGTATCATATTCAGAACCAGTAGAACAAATCCTAAAAAGGCGAAGATGTTGCAAAGAACCTTTGCATTGGGCAGTTGAAGATTGGGCATAAGTGATTTGGAGCGATGAGTCAAAATTTCAGGTTAAAAAGATTTGCAACTGAGAAATATTGTGAGTGCTATTTACATCCAAGATGACAAGGTGGTGGAGACTTAGTATGTATATGGGGATGCTTTTCCCAAAAAGGCCTTGGTATTTGTGAGTTGTGTAATGGTCATATAAGACAATATAATTACAAAAACACACTTGAAACATGTTTGATGATTGATCATGCAATTGTATGGCAGAAGCAAGCAATACATACTCCAGCAAGACAGGGCCCCAGCACATAAAAATAATAGTATAACACACTGGTTTAACACAATGAGGATCAATTTATTGCCTTGGTGCCCTAGATCACCAGATATCAACCCAATATAAAATATTTGGTCATATATATATATATATATATATATATATATATATATACATATATATATACATATATATATATATATATATATATATATATATATATATATATATATATATATATATATATCTATATATATATATATATATATATATGTATATGTATATATATATACATATACATATACATATACATATATATATATATATATACATATATATATATATAAATATATATGTATATATATATATATATATATATATATATATATATATATATATATATATATATATATGTATTTATATATATATACATATACATATACACACACACACACATATATATATATAAATATATATATATATATATATATATATATATATATATATACATATATATATATATATATATATATATATATATATATATATATATATATATATATATATATATATATATATAAATTAGTAAAAACGCTTATCTAATTTTTAGTTGTCTTCAACAGCGTGTTTCTTATCATCATATACTTTAAGAACATCGAGCACTCTATTTGTAGAATACACTAACATAATTTATATATATATATATATATATATATATATATATATATATATATATATATATATAGATCTATAGTTTGTTGTCTTTGGGAAGAGCGGAAGGAAAAAAGTGATTCTTACGCCAACACATACGTCACTTTTAATTACTTTTGACTTTCGTCCAACATTTGCGTGTTGGACGAAAGTAAAAATCATTAATTTAATTAAAAATAAATCGTTTTTTAAAAAAACCACAAAAACGCAAATTTAATTGACCAGAATGTTTTAAAAACATTCTGAATGTTTTTAACAATATAAACAATGTTTTTATTTTTATTTTTTTTAATAAAATGTTTTTATTTTTAGTTTTTTTAATAAAATGTTTTTATTTTTATTTTTTTTTACTGTAAATCATGCGCGGAGTGTTGCTACATCGACTATCTTATAGCCTGACTCGCAAGGGAGTGCTGCTATATCGACTGACAAATAGCCTGACTCGCAAGGGAGTGCTGCTACATCAACTGACAAATAGCCTGACCCGCAAGGGAGTGCTGCTACATCTACTATCTTTTAGCCTGACCCGCAAGGGAGTGTTGCTACATCGACTGAGGGTTTGGTTGGGGCAGGCAGTCTATCAATTAAAAAAAAAAAAAATTCCGGTCTTGCATTTTAATTTTTACTTTTTATCAACAAAATATGGAAAAAACTTTCGGACAACATCTACGGGTTGTGTATATATATATATATATATATATATATATGTATATAGAGAGAGCAGCTGTGGCGCAGTGGTAGCACACTTGCCTCAGAAACAAAGGATCCGTGGTTCAAACCCCACCTCTGGGCAGATCTTGCAACATCGGTCAGGAAGGAGGCATGAATTTCTGTTTAAATGCTCATCCGCAGTGCTCTATGATAAGACCGTAAGGACTTCTTGGGGCACCTAAATTAAATTTAAATTTGATTAAAAAAAACATTTAGGAAGAAAAATCTGAAAAAACAGTTGCAATGAAAATGAGCTAATTTTACCCAGTTTTTCCCAAATTCAAAGCATTCATTAATTAAAATGTTTGTTACATGTTAGACCCCTTTTTATAAACAAAGAAACGTTTATTTATTAGCTATTTTATCAGAAATCAGAGTAAAAATATACAAAACTTAATATTAAAAAAAATAAAGTAAAAATATACAAAATAAAGTAAAATAATAAAGTAATAAAAAAGTAGTAATAAAAAGTATTAATAAAAAATAAAGTAAAAATTTACAAAACTTAAAATAAAAAAAAAGTTACAATAAAAGTTTAATACAATCTTTGTTTCAAGTTCTTTAATACATCTTGAACTCCTTCTTAGAGAGCTAATAATTGGATCTGAACTGCAGAATAATCTTTGCATATCATCTTCATTAGTGACTTTTCTTGAATATTTTCTCGTATAGTGTTCTCTATAATTTTAGATGTCTTTATTTCAACATTCCTGAGCTTCCTCAGAAAGAAGATCTACTGGAACTATTTATCTCTTACAACTTGAGAACTATGAATTAGAATTTTATGTACAATTTTAGGTATTGGGAACCATGGGTACAGAGAAACTTAAAGCTCTGGTGTTTCATTGGTATATTTTTTAAGTTCATCAGCATTAATTTGATGTTTGCATGGTAAAACACAAAGAATTACGTAGAAAAGTTCCATGATATTTTTATTTAAACCAAGTATTTCAGCAGACACCTTATAGTTTCAGAATATTTTTTGTGGTGTGTTTCCATCATTTGTTGTACCTGAATCGCTAGTTTTTCGTACATCTACAATTAAACCTAAGTGACCTTTCATCTTTTGTTGAACAATAGTTTTTTTTTAATAACATTTTCTTTAGCACCCTCTCCCTTACTTGCCACTTGCCTTAACTTGCCACTTTCCTAATTCAATTCTATAACTTATATGAAGACAGCATTCAAAGCACCTAATCCATGCATGTAATGTGCTCAATCCAAGCTCAGTGGAAACTTTATTAGAGATTTTTGAAAAATTAACATTTAGATTGGTCATATTTAAAAGGGTCATTCCACAAATACTACATACTTGAAAAGAATTACTTAAAGGCAAAACTATGGTTACCACTTTTCCACCAATCATTGTGCATTCTAACTTATGTTTGATAATAAAGGAGTTAAAGACCGTTGCTTTCAAATTACTGTTCTTGAAAGAAATATATTCTTGTGTAATAACTTCAGTACTTTCTTTTACATATTGAAATTGTACTGGACAGCTGTAAAGTGTAGAGGATGGTTTTTCATTAACCCATAATGATTTGTCAGATTCTTCAATATAAAGTTTAATTGGAACAATGCAGGATAGAAATATAGATTGTTCCTCGACATAACTGATTCTTTTCTCGTCTTCTGTACATTGTTTGTATAATGATTGGCCGGTTTAACCATCAAATCCTACTTTGTGTATAAAGACAAGAATGGATTTTGTAATGGCTAAGGAGCCATTACAGATTCGTTGAGTATTTTCAACAACCTATATGTCGTATAGTCAATAAGGCTCTGTAAATAAACTGAGGCTGAATAATCAGTATTTTGTATTCCATAACAAGGTATGCATAAAACTTTTTCTTCCCTTACTTCATTATAAGTTGGATACAATTTGTTTCTTTTAGAAATTCCTCCAATATAAATTGTTTGGTAATCAGCTTTACTAAGTAGGCAGTCCGAAATCAAAGATAATGCTTCCTCTACAGTATACATTGTTGTTGAATTAACTGCACCATCTTTCTCTGATTTTAATATTTGCTTCACAACCTTAAATGTAAAAATGTAAATTTGAAGAGTGAGATGAATATAATCCACTAAGAAAATTTATTACCCATAGTATTTTGGAGATTTTTTAATAAATAAGATGAATAAAAATGACTATAGTATAGATGATAATGTACCTTAGCATTGCTGAACCTTTTTTCCTCTTTAAGTTTCAAAATAAGTGAGTAAAATAATTCCTCTCTTTTGAAATGTTTATTTTTTCTGCTCTCCTCTTCTTTTTTTTTTTTTTTCCAGAAGCTTGGGTAAATGGTATGGAATTTGCACCTGGTGGTTTTCCGTAGACAACTAATTTAAATTAAAATATCAGTTGATTGTATTTAGTATAAACACTTGTTAAAACACAATTAATTAGTAAAAAATCATGAGTTCACTACTTAAATTTTTATCAAATATCATACCTAAATTGGGAGAAGGAAAATCCAAGTCCAAGTTTTGGCCCTTGTCTAGTTTATCTGTTTCAAAACATGCATTGCTTGTTTGTAGTTCTTTTTCTAACAAGATTTTGTAATGCAACTCAAATCTATCCGTGTGTCTGTACTTTTATTCTATTACTTTTAATACTATTATTCCATTTTTTGTTAAATTGTTTAGAAAATAATTTGAAGTCTATGTCAGAGATCCCTGTAACTTTATAAACATCAGGGTTGGTAACTGATTTGATTAAGTTGTTTACCAAAGCATGAAACAATTTTTGAGACATTTTTTTATTTTTCATAATGATTTGTAAAAGAAAATTTCGGTTTAAAAATATATAGTTTTTTATAAAAAAAAAAATAATTAAAATTTTTAATTGTGTTCATATTTTAGATAATTGAAAACATAATCAATAATTAACTGAAATAAGTTTAAGTTTATAAATAAAAAACCAAATTACTTATTAAAGTGGAATAGCATTAAATTTTATTGTTTCTTATAGTTTCCGTAATTACAATTAATTATTTTGAGTTCGCACTTAACAGCAATGTGATTTAAACAATTGAAAATGACAAACGAGTTGCATGTTTAAAACCTGCTAAACTTTAATTTGGGCAACTTTGCGCAATACATTTTTTATGAGAAACCTTCTACATTATTAAGACACTGTAAAAAAGTTATTCCCATAGTGGGGAAACTTGTGAAAAAAAAGATCTTGAGCCTTTTATGGTAATTTTTTATTATACTTTGTAATAGTTTTATGAATATTTTCTCTCTTTTTTTAAAAAAAAAAAGTTCTTTAAATGGGCTTGAAAACTTTCCCAGGACTCCTAAAATAAAAGCAAAAAAATTTAAACGACAGATTTTTTATTGTGGGGTATTTACTTTTGAAATTTTGCACAAAAAAAAGTTTTCACAAATACTCATTTTCAGCATTTATGCAGATCTCTGACAAGCATTAACTTTAATTTTAATAAAATTAAATACTTTTTTTTAATCGGAATTAAATTATATATTTCTTAAATCAAAATTAAATTATATATATATTTTTTATCAAAATAAAATTATATATCTTTATTAAATAAGTTTTAAATTAAATCATATATTTTTTTATCAAGGGGTCATCCATAAATGATGTCAGTAAATATAGAGGGGGAGGGAGTGCTGGAAAGTTTGACACTAATTGACAATGGGGAGGTGGTGTTGAGGCCAAAATGATGTCGATTAAATTATTTTTTTAGTTTTAATGAGCAGATTTTGACAGTATTTACATCTACTAAATGGTATAGAAATGATGTTTTGTTTGTGGGAAAATTAATATTAAATGCGGGGAATATATTATATTTTATTAAATTATTTATAATATAATATTATAAATTAATATAATAAGTTTCCCAGAGACATTAAATAAATAACAACTACTAAACTAAAATAAAAATTACTATTGTTTTAATATATTACTATTTGACTACGAATCAAATTATGTTAGAAATAATAACTCTGTATATAAAATTCACAATCGTTATTTGCTCCCTAGCGGATTATAAAATGTGGTTCAAAGTAAACTCATAAATTTGTCATTTTTTGAAATTAAATTGTCGTTATTTCAAATACGAAACTTTAATTGCTCTCTTGTTGATTGTAAAACGTGATGCAATGCAAACACATAAAGTCTATTGAAAATTCAAAACGCTAATTTCTTCCTAGCGGGTTGAAGAAACTCTTTTAAAAGCTTGCGCTAACGATGAGCAAAATCATTATTCTGATTGTGATGTAAACAATACTAATAAATCAATATTAAAATATGGATAAAACTGCATTACTTACCTTATTGATGGTCTCGTATGGAAATGCTCATCCCGATAAAAAAAAAGGCTAATATCCAGAAAGAAGTCCATAGTATATGGAATTCATTAAAAGAAGAGAAACTGGTGCATAAGAATCTTGAATCAAGAGTAATGTATTTAATCAATTTATTTAATGAAAAGGCAATGAAGTTCAAGAGCAAGCAATTATCGTTTTGGGTCAATACTCCAAAACAGTTTGCCCCCACGTATACTCCACTTAAATTTGACAAGAATTCCTCACAGTTTGTTGAGCCCACCAATGAGCGATCTGTTATTGAGGATCAACAAAGTGCATTAACTTTGAGTTTGTTGACCACAAAAAATCAAAAAAATGCAAGAACAGTGGCTCAAGATCGACTCAATTCTGAGATTGCAGTTTTAAATTGTGAAGTTGCTGGACTGAAGACTAGAAAGAGATGTGGAAAAAAGCTAGAATGGGGGAAATCTGCTTGGAGCATCCAGAAGTCAAAGAAAAACTAAAAATCAGAAAGAAACCTGGTCGACCGTTATTAGAAGTAGATCAACCTCTTCTTTTGAAGGCAATTATGGATATTGCTCTCCATGGTTTGTCTGCTGATGAAAGACGTCGGTCAGAGGTTCTTCGGGTAATGATAGCTTAGCTATATTTTTTAATATTGTATTTGTTAGAATTTTACTCTTAATTAGTACTTGCACTATTGTAAATATCCTTGAAATGTTAACAACTAATTTCAAGGTTTGATTTGAATATAATTTATGAAATAAATCCTGTTTTCTGTAAAAAAGTTAATTATATCTAAATATTTTTTTTAATTATTAGAGCATTAAAACTCTCGACGAATTGACATCCGAGATGAACAAAATTGGATTTGCAATCAGCAAGAGCGCCCTCTATACTCGTCTACTTCCAAAAAGTTACGGAACATTAGAAGGCAAAAGGCACGTCAAAACAGTCCCTGTTAGATTGATCAGTCCTCAGAATGAATCTCATTTAGAACATGTTGATGGACTCTTTTGCAGTTTAACTATAAAATATGTGGAAGAAGTTTGTTCTATTTTAGGGCCAGATGAAGTGTGTTTCATTAGGCAAGACGACAAGGCTAGAGTGCCAATTGGAATCACAGCAACCAAAAAAAAGCCGCCGTTGTTCCGGACCACAACTGGGTCGTGGCTGCTAAACACAAGCTTATACCATCTGTATACGCTGGAATTACGATCAAAAAAGAAGGTCTCAGAAAAACAGATGCTGTTACTTATTCTGGATCTACCTACATTGCTGTTCGATCAGGAAAACATGCATCCTCGACCATCTTCGCTCATGGGTTAGACTTTCAACGGCTCTTGGATATCAAAGAATTCGACTCTATTACCAGAGATCCTCAAACTAATATGGTTAAGCCTATTGTTGTGTTTAGCGTCGATGAAGGACCCAACGAAAATCCCAGATACCAGAAAGTAATTGAAATCAGGATTCACCATTTCTTGAAGTGCATTCAACAGAACTGAGCGACGAATGGCACCTCTAAGTAAAGAATTATCTGGGGTGATTCTTCCACACGAACATTAAGGAACTCATCTTGATTCTCAAGGTAATTATATTGACAAAAGTTAATTTGTAAAAATATTAATATAATTTTTAACCTATAATAACCAACATATCTTTTTAAATCAGGCAGGACAATAGATGAAAATTTAGAAAAACAGAACTTTGGTTTTGCTGGACAGGCTTTGGTTGATATTTGGTCTGATCTACAAATTGACGGTTATCCAACCATTGCAGAGTATATTGATTCAGACAAATCAAAGTTAGAGTCAAGGAGCCTTTTATTACAAGATCAACGTTGGATTGCCGATCATCTTCGTACAAGTTAATATTTTACTCAAATTGTGAAATGTGAAAATCGTTCTTGTTGTCGGACTATTGGAAGCTCTTACTTTACTCTAATTAGAGCAAGATTTCTTCCGCCTCCTGTCCCTGTCAACAATGCCGTATGATGCGTTTTGTCCATCAATTCAGTCTAGCCTAGCTGATAGAATCTGTAAAAAGTGCAATATCTACTTTGCCTCTCAAGCTATGTTGAAAAAGCACGCTTCTATCCATTCTTCTGCTATAACACTGCTTTTAATCAAAAGGGTCCAACCTGTTCATATCGCTGCCAAGTGTCAGACAGAATTTTTGGCAGTCATTGCCTTGCAGAAGAGTTTGGAAACTGCTGAATGGTTAGATGAAAATGAAGTTGACACAACAAATTTGATTGTACCTCAAGAATACGATATCCTTTTAGAGCGCGGAGAGCATTCACTACCTATTGTTTCAATCGATGATCACTTCAACAATCCATGGGAAGATTATGTTAAAGATATATAATACTATTTGCTTAGTTGATTATTTAATGAGATATCGACTATTATATAATATAATTTGATGAGATATACTATTATATAAATGTATAATTTAGTCAGAAAAAAAATCAATGGTTTTTAAGCATTTTTATTGTTTTTTAGGGGGGGAATACACAAAAACTGACATCATATATAACGGGTGGTTGGCCAAAAATTGACAGAGTTTGACAAAGGGGGGAGGGGAGTTAAAAAATTGAGAAAAAACACTGACACCATTTATGGATGACCCCCAAAATTAAATTATACTATTATGATCTTTGCTTCAGGCTTTGCCTAAAGTATTAGCATTTTTCGAGCAGAAAAATCAATTATTACAATAAAATAAAAACAAAATAAAATATCATAATATAAAATTAAGATAATATAAAATAAAGTTTTAACTTTTTTTTATTATTTATTTATTTTTTAAAATTAAATAGAAATTTAAGTAAATTTTTTTAAATTAAAAGTTCTTGTGTATAAATATTCTTGTGCTCGCAAGAAGTAAAATTTTTTATTATATTATTTTCTTTTATGGTTTTTTTTTTTACATTTGGTTTTTTTTGAATTCACCTCCCCAAGGCCATGAAGACCACTACAGTTGAGGAGGTTACTTTAGTTGTGATTACAGCCTTCTCTCAAATCTATAACTCCGAAACACCAACCTTGACAAACATGGCTGCTGCACGAAGAAACAAAATATGTGAGGTACTACTAGAGATGTGGTGGGGATTGAACTCGGAACTTCTCGCTTATGAGGAGAGGGCTCTACAACTACACCACTATCGCATTCATTTAATAACTTTGTATTAAAAAAAGTTTGTTGTTAACTATAAGCAATTTTGTTTTCTGTTACTAAATATTTTGATAAAATAATTAGCCAAATAGAGATTAAGTTTTCGTAGTGTTTGACTTTATTTGAACTATTATTTAATAGCGTTATATTATTTATTAACATTATTAAATAGCGTTTATATCTAACATAAATGTCGTTCAAACTTTTGTAACAAACTTATTTACACAATCGTCATTCAAAAGTTAAAGTGTTTTTTTATAAAATCAAATACTTCTTTTATCTTACTGTAATATTTTGTCTTCTTATTTATTATAAGAAAGATAATTGCTTTAATATTTGTTTGACATTTATTTCTATATCTATATCTATGTACTAAATTGTTACAACTATTATATTATTGTGTGTAGTCTTCTCGTGTCGTTATTTCAACCAACAATAGGTTTAGTCAGAGTTGTTAGTCCTTGGGCTTGGCCTTGGCCTTGGCATGATTTAAGGCTAAAAATTGAGGCCTTGGCCTTGAAACTGTTGGCCTTGGCCTTGACAATTTTGGCCTTGACCTTGTAACTTTTGGCCTTGATCTTGGCCTTGGTCTTGTAACTTGTGGCCTTGACCTTGGCCTTGGCTTTGCTACTTTTGGTCTTGTTAACAACTTTGGGTTTAGTGCTACGGCTTTTATAGTGAGAATTCCTCTTGCTGAATTAGTCTTTTAGGGAATACTTCAGCAATCATTTTTTGTGTAATTCTCCAAAAAAAAATAGTTATTCCCCAATCGCTAATCGCTGTTCTGAATGATAGTTAGAAATTATTGTCCAGAGGGAGTTGTTTGTGTAACAATCATTACACCTTCCTTTTAAAAATGCATGTCATAATTAACATAATGCTTAGGTTTCCTTGAAATTTCTGGTCAGGTCAGGTTATCCTGCTACTGGTAACATGTAACCCAGTACAATCTGCTTCATGTCCTGCTGCCTTGTAGGATACGTCTTTTTAGGCAAAGGCTAGGAGATGCTAACTCCAAATTAAAACACTCCCTGCCTTGGGGCTCTTGGTTAAGTAAAGGCTAGAGATAGCGTCTCGATAAAAATACTCAACTTGGGCAGATGTTAAATGCATCCGGCTACTGTCTTGTAGAAGGTCTCCTAGACAGAGACTTAAGGGATAATCAGATTCTATCTGTTGACCAGCCTTACACCCCTTCTTCATCTATTAAGCTGGTGCAGATGTATTTTTAATACATTGTTTCCAGTTTAGGATGTTGAATGTTGGATCTTTTTGACTTAATGCATGGGTTTTGCTTGTGTCTCTATGACTGTTTTTATGACTAGGCAAATAAAAACATCTTGAGTCTGAACAGTTCTACAGATATAATAGGTAATTTGATCTACAAAAAGGTTAATTAGGTTATTTGGATTCCTAAGTGTTTTGAAAAAAAAAAAAAAAATTCTCATAATAATAAAATAGTATAGAAAAATGTTAAAAAAAAAAGTTTTTAGTATATTTAAGTTTTTAGGATATAAAAACACAATTACTTTTTGTTAAATAAAAACTTAATGTAAAAAAATAAAATATATGTTCAATAAAAAAAAAATAAAAAAATTTCATAAAAGCGAACAAAAACTAAACTTAGATAACAACAACAACAAAAATTTCCTAGCTATAAATTTTCATCAAAAAAACAAACAAGTATTAAAGAAACTAAAGAATTAATTACATTTCTATTCAACAATTAGATTTCTTAAAATTTTTTTTTTTTTAATTCACCTCCCCAAGGCCAAGAAGACAACTACTACAGGCGAGGAGGCTATCTAATAGTTTTTTTTCCTAATTTTGTTCTTGATGTAATAGTAAATAGCAGGTTTTTGCTTTCTAGAAATAATTTCTTTGTTGAAAAAACGCCCATTATTTTAGAAGTAACTAGAAAAGTGCGTATAATCAATAAAAGCCACAGTTATTTTATAATTCAACTTATCCTAAGCAATTTGATGCAACTTACTCTGTAGGCATCATGATCACTCTAATCAATGTATATAATTATGTATAAGTATACAATGTATAAAGCTTTTTTTGTGTTTGAAAAAGATTTTCTTAACTTACAATTATTTTATTTTGTTCATATACCTCTAAGTTTACAGTAAAACCCCAAAAAAATTTGAAAAAAAAAATTAAAATTTTATATTGAAAAAAACAAAAAAACATGACTTTTGAAATCTTTAATTTGTTACTATAAGTTTTTTATAGCTGAGATGTTATAATTATAGTTATATAATGTAAAAAAAAATTAGGAATAATGTATAAAAACCATTCTTTAAAACCCAAGTTATTGGGGAGACCAGGGCTACTTGCAACTTACCTCTGTTGCAAGAAGCACTGGTCTGCCCTACAACTGCATTGTTTGTTGAAAATAATTTAAACAATCTGTTTTTACATGCGTAAAAACAACTTTTTTAATTTCAGGATGGTAAATCAAAAAAGGTTATCATATCTAATCTATCTATGGTAGTTTCTTAAAAAGAGAATTTTGTATTCCTAGTCCATTGCATTATGTAACAATAATGGAAAAACATTGTGTTACCTTGAAATATTTTTACTATTCAAAACCATGCCAAATATATCAGAGGAGAATATAGAAGCAATACTCCCTAAAGAAGTATTTGCAACTGCTGCCCTAATTTAGGCTAAAAATATTATTAGTAGTGTGCACAGTATCATAAATTCACATATTGAACAAAATTGATAGTTTTTTGTTTTTCTAAATAATTATAATTTTGCTGTTCTGAATCTGTGGGTAATAAAATTCTGACACATGGTTTGGTTTATAAAAGGCCCAAAAGGGAACCCATAAGAAATCTTTTTTCCAAAAAAAACATATCACTTATTAAATTTTTTTTTTTTTTTTTCTATTTGTTCTTCAGGAGTTGCATTAAAAAGAAAGAAAAAAAACAAAAACAAAAAAAAAAACATGCATTTTTGGAATAATTTTAAGGAAAAGTATTTTTGGGGCAGTGGCTCATCTTGTGTCTATCCGCGATCCCTAGATATTTATAAAAAATTTCAAAATAAGTTTAAAATAACTGCAATGCTAGCAAAAAAGTTATGAAGCAATTTTTACATAAAAATTATTATTTGTTATTTTATGGCCTAAAACCTGTAAAACTGAATTAGTAATAAAAAAAAAAAATTGCAATTAAATTTTTTAAAATTTTTGTTTCATCACACATTTTTGGTGAGAGTGAGAAAAAAAGTGAGAAAAAAAACCTGTCGAATTTCTTTTCTCAAACAGCAACATGCATCATTATGTTCGGAAAAGATTGCTATTTCAACAATGAAGCAATTCTTACTAAGTTCACTCAGAAATTTGTATATAATATATATGCAAATTTCAAATTAAAAAACGTTGTTTTTCTTAAATGCTGACTATTCTACAATTAGCAATCAAAAAAATTTATTTCCATAGTTAAATGAAATTTGTATATTTATTATATAATCAACAAAAAGCCTATGTTTATAATCTTATTATTTTCAGCAATTTGCATTTTGCATTATTACAAGTGTTTGTTTATATGTGTCGTTAACCTGGTCTTTAAGTTTAATAGCGTAGTTTAGGTTTTTTTGGAAGTTGTAACGGCTTTGTTGAAAGCCATCAGATTTTAGGATGTATTTTTTCAGGCCTGAATATTAATATATTTAATAAGTCAATAAAGTTAAATAGAGAATAACTATGAATAAAACCTAATTTTTTTAAAACTCTTAATTATTTAAGTCTTAAAATACTCAAATAGTTTCACCCAATAAATTTAAGATTAAAAGCGAATTTTAAAAAAGGAATGATGTTTTACAGTTTTTTGATCTTAAAATAAAAACTATAATATTTTGTTAAAAAATTGCTTCATATCTTTTTTACTGGCACAATTATTCTCATTTTAAACCTATTTTAGGTATTTTTGGAAATTTCTAGCGGTCCCTGATAGGCACGAGGAAAAATATATCAAATAATTACTTTTTCTTCTATTTCTACCAAAAATGTATAAAAATTAAAAATAAATTTTTGGTAAAACAATTTTTATAGAAAAAAAAACAAAAATAAAATTAAAAAAAATTTAATTATAATTAAATTTTTTTTAATTTAAACTAATTCAGTTTTACAGGTTTTAGGCCATAAAATAACAAATAATAATTTTTATGTAAAAATTGCTTCATAACTTTTTTGCTAGCATTGCAGTTATTTTAAACTTATTTTGAAATTTTTTATAAATATCTAGTGGTCCTGGATTGACACAAGGTGAGCCACTGCCCCAAAATTACTTTTCCTTATAATTATTCCAAAAATGCATGTTTTTTTTTTTTTCCTTTTAACACAGCTCCTGAAGAACAATTAGAAAACAAAATAATAAAAAAAAAATTTAATAAGTGATATATTTTTTTTGGAAAAAAGATTTCTTATGGGTTCCCTTAAGGGCTCTTTATTTATATTACCAACAGATTTGGAATGGCAACATTATAATTAACTAAAAAATCAAAAAGTTATCAATTTTGTTCAATATGTAAATTAATGATGCTGTGCACTCTACATTGAAAAAGAGCATAACAAATGATTAACTATTTTATCAATGACTTAGTATAATATTATTGAAAATTGTGTTGGTTATGGTTATTAAGTGCAGTGCCATTTGAAGATGTTCATGGATCTTATGGAGTTACTTGATCCTCTTATAGTTGTTATAGCTTATCTTAACATATAAACTTTACTCAAACAGAGAAGATATTGCTAAAGCATTGTACAGTATTAATTATGCTGAACCAAAAATTACTTGGCGTGGTCAATGATTCATCAAAGTGAGCCATTAAACTATTTAAAGAATTGATTTATCAACAAAAAAAAGAGAAGAAACTAGGATTGTTCTTGCTTAACCACATGTACAAAAGAAGTAAGCAAAAGGCAATAAAAACAGATTTAGCAACAAATATTAGTATTTATTGCAAATGGTAGAAAATTATCAAAGCATTTAAAAATCTTAAGTGTTAAGTGCATTTTGTTGTTGGCGATTGATAGCCTTCAAAAAACGTCTTACAAAAACACATAAATTTTTCTTTAACTTTTCTTTTTTTCAAGTAAAATTTAGTTAAAAGCCTAGTTCTTCAGAAATTGAAATATTCTTACTTGTGCAATAGTAATAATTCAAAAATGACTTTGACAGTCTGAAATGTTTATTTTTACTGGGAGTGTTAGTTTTTACTGGCAATGTTAATTTTTTTTTCTCAACCATGTTTTAAAACTGTTAATATTTTTTTTTAGAATCACCTTTTGATGCTGAGCAAAACAAAAAATTTCATTACATTATGAAACAAAATCAATTAAATTCTATCACCAATCTAAAAGAAAAAGAAAAATTAGGTATTGAAATTTTTTTGTGGCATACTGTGCATATATGCTAAGGTGGTTAAAAAAACAATAATTTAAAAAAATGCTGTATTAGAACCTCTAGATGTGTTCTATATAATAAAATAATCCTTGATTACAAAATTTTTTGAATAAAAATATTTTTATAGGTAGCACAAGACCCTTGAACATCTAAAAGGTCCCTAATATTACAAAAAATTTTAAAAATAATAATCATTTTATATAAAGATTATTAGTGTACATTTTATGATTTAAAATGGTTTTTTAACAAAAAAAAAAATTACATTTATTTATAGTTTTTTGGAAAAAATTTCTTTAATTTGTATTTTTATAAATTTTTTAAATTATTTTTTATAATTGTAAATAATTTTAATTCTGTTGAGGCCTAACATGACATACTTTTGATGTTTTATTATTATTTTTTTTATGAGCCTCTCTGATGTTTAAGGTTTTTTAATCCAGTATTATTTTTTTATATAGAACACCAAGAGGGTTCCAATATAGCATTTTTTTTTTAATTGTTGTTTTTTGAACCATCTCAATACATACATTTATTGTTATACATCAGAAAAATTTTTAGTAGTTTATTATTTTTTTGTTATGAAAAATATCATAATAAAAATTGTAATAAGTTTTTGTTTTTTTATTGAGTTCACACACATGTTGCTATGTATAACTTGCAAACATGTTGCTATGTATAACTTACTTTAAATGTGATATATATTTTTAAAAATGAATAAAAATGTTTATAATTTTCAATTATTTTTAAAATTAATTTTATTAGTATCATTTAACACAGAAGAATTTATATTAGATCTATATTATTAATATATAAATTTATATTAAAGAAGTCTTCTATTAAAAAATCTGTATATTAGATTTATATTAAATAAAAAACTTTGATTAAAAGTTATTAAACAATGAAAATCATTTTTATTTAAATTATTTGTTTTTCTACAGTTGGAAACACATAAACAACCTTTGGGTGTCATTTTAAAAATTTGCTGTTTGTTTATGATTAGTTTAATTTGTGTATAGCATAATTTTTAGTTCTTGGTAATTTATTTGTTGTAGGTAATTATTTATTTTTAGGGCATTTTATTTTTAACTTCCATAAGCAAGTTTAAAAAAAACTGCCCTGAGATAATTAGGCACTCTAAGGCCTTTGTACTGTTAAAATGTTTTAATATAAATATTTTATCATCTTTTAAAAGTATCTATAATACATGCCAAAATATCACAATAAGCAATAAAATTAGTTTTAAAATTTGACATAATTACTATTTGTAATGTATAATTTTTCTGCTTCTTATAACTTAAATATCTTTATAAAAGTTATAACTTATGTTTCTTTTGTTTTAACTTTTTTAAAATTCAAACTATATTTTACTCAACTGTGAGGGGTCTGTGATGATACATTTTTTGAAAAAATATTTAGTTTAACATTATCTTTTACATCATTTTTAAAAGAGTGTTTTTTAATTTTTTAAGTTAAAACATTTACATTAAACATACAACAATTTTTAAGTTGTTTCTTAAGTTTAGAAGCCAAAAAGTTTAATGATAATTTTGTATAAACTCAGTTTATAAAAATGAATTTTAAATAAATAAAAAACCAGCAAACCCATTCATTATTTTTAGATATCTCATAGAGAAAAAGCTACTTTTAATATAGATAGTATTTTAAAATTGGTTATTTACAACATTCTCTTCTTACATTCATGCAACTATGTCAAAAAAATGTTTCTCTAAAAATTTTTGAACTAGCTCTTAGACATGATTTATACAATTTTTGAAAAAATCATGAAAGTTAAGATTTTCAATAATATCTAAAACATTACATTAGACAAGTTTTTAAATACATTATCTGAAAAATTACTCAACTCAAGTGTAATTATAAATACAGAAAACCATTGAAAGTTTACATTTTTTCAGTTTTTAAATGATTGGCAAGCATTTTTTTCAAAAATGAAGTAATGAACTTTATGTTTGTTTGAAATTAGAGTAGAAATCTGCTTGAGCTGAATATGATATTTCCTTTCTACAAAACTTAGGTACTTTTGAAAAATTTTTTGTAAAGTTTTTGCAGGGCAGTACCATGCTTTTTTAGGGTAACATAACCTGATTTTTAATAAATTATACTCTTTATAAAATTTGTTTAATGACAGCATAAACTTTTGATGTAATTAAAATTCTGAGAGATTTTTGTTCTTTTTCATAAGAAAACAAGTAATCATTATAAAAGAAAACAGAACATTCCCAAAGCATCTGAATCTATCTAACTGCAAAGAATGTTTACATACAGCAAGAAATGGTGAAATTAAATTTGATTGTGGAAAGCCAGCATCAGATTCAATACATAAGTCTTTTAGATGTCCAACATTAAGAAGCACATTGGTTTACATTAAGTTTTTTTACATGAATTGGTGGCTGTAGGTGCCAAATTTGTTTGACCTATAAATTTGGTTTGGCTGAGTATGGCTATAAAATGATCAAATTGTCTCTTTCAAAATAGTTTTTATAATTTTACCAAGATGAATTTAAGTTTGAATTTTTTTATTCATAAATCAAAATTTAACAAGTAAAACCATCATAAAAAAATAAAGTTTTAAACTCTGATGAATGGTGCAGCATCAGGCACCACTATGATGACTTAATTTGGGATGCACAGTGTGTCCTGATTAGCTTTGAAAGCACCTCAAATTGACTTTTAAAAAGATGTTAGTTGAGTTTGCATTGACTATGTTTGCTGATAGTCCATTCCAGTTGGTAACAACTCGATTAGTAAAATAATTGTCCTTTTTTTAGCAGATTTTACAATTCGCATTGCTCAAATACTTGCGGAACTATGAAGTTGACTTTTTCTATTCTGTTTGCAATTTTATACTACTGAATAAGGTTGCCTCTTATTCGTCACTTTTCTAGAGTGATAAGATTGATTACGGCCAGTCTATCCTGATAGTTTGTGTGCTTTATCTCGCTTATTGTTTTGGTTGCTCTCTGCTGAATGTGTTCAAGCGTTTTTATGTCACTTTTTAGGTGAGGAGACTAGGGTTGAGTGGCATACTAAAGATGAGGTCTATGCATGTTGTGTAGAGTACCCTCCATAATATTATCCCTCTAGTGCAAAATTATTTTTTTAGTCTGCTAAGTACTTGGTTTTATCTAGCTGCTGCAGCTTCTACTCGATTCTTAACTTTAAGGTTGTTTGATATTAGGACACCTTAGTCATGTTCAATAATTGTTGTTCCAAATTCTATTCAATCGTTGTCTATATCAAGCATTGAGTAAAGGCACACTGACTTATTTGAGTGACCAGGATGCATGACTTTTCATTTATTTTGGTTAAAAAACACGAGCCACTTTTTAGACTATTTGACTGCATGATACATCAAATTCTGTTTTTGATACATAATTTGAAATATCAAATTCTGTTTTTGATACATAATTTAACATATCAAATTCTATTTTTGATACATAATTTGACATATCAAATTCTGTTTTTGATACATAATTTGACTTATCAAATTCTGTTTTTGATGTAGAATTTCAGAAATATTTAAGTAATAAAAATAATATGCAACCTCTCAAAGTTTTTAAAAATTACTGTTTTATATTTTTTAAAAAAAGAGTTTCAATCAAAAAAACTTTGGCTGCTACTGAAAGTTTCTCTAATAGAAAAGTTTTTACTAACCAAAGAAAAGATAAAAACGATAAGATTAAAATCTGAATCTACTGATAATTTTACTAGTGATTTTAAAACTTCCTCATGATCTACTGATATGAATCCACTGATGATTTTATAACACAATAATATGGTTTGATAAAATCAGTTGAAATTTTTATTATTAAACAGCGTCGATTGTTAATAAGTAAGTGACCTATTTAATGGTTTGAAGTGGGAAAAGAGTTCTACAATTTTTGACTGGAGTCATTTTAAGGACACATAATTACTTCAATAAGTAATTTTGAGTCCTTAATTTAGAGATTTTATCCCTAAATTTTTGAAAATCTTTAATTAATAAATAAAACCAACGAAAGAGTATATATTAGAATATTTCATATATATTTATTTTAAAACTAAAAAAGTTCATTTATTTGTTTAAAAATTTTGAGTATAAGTCAAAATTAAACATATTTTTATTTTTATCATTTATTGAGCCCCATTATAGTTAAGTATTATAAAATTATACCTATTTGTCAAACTTTACACAAAAGTTATTTTTTTGATAATTGTTTTAGTTGATACCACTAATGACACACTAATGGAAAAACTTACTGCTCAAATTATAAAAAACATTCAGGTACTTTTTAATTTTATAAATTAAATAATCTAAAATTAAAAATAGTTGATTCACCTAAGTTGTAAAGTTATTATTTGATATTAAGTTGTAAAGTTATTTGTTTATATTATAAAAAAAATATTTTCTTTCATCATATATTTATTATAAAATAAAATAATATAATATGAGAATATATATAAAATAATACACATACATATACATATATATATATATATATATATATATATATATATATA
>NC_088931.1:47777500-47817500 GCF_038396675.1 Hydra vulgaris
CAAGAAGTTACATATGTAGCACATTTGTCATCAGGAATTTATATCCAAGGGCCATCTTGAAGAAAATCAGTGCTACAATCCCAGTCAGTTTTAAGGTAGTTTTAAGAGGTTTGATGATGGGGAGATTCTGATGATAAAAAATAATGAGATAATAGTTTTAGAGAGATCAAACCATGATCAGAAGCACCTAAGGGTGAATGTGGAGAAACTGAGCACTGACTAGGATCAGAAACAAGACAAGTCGAGTAGAGAAGGTAAATGATTCAGATTGTCTGGAAAGCAAATTAGAAAGTTGATTATTTGTGTTAGAGATTGAGAAAGATAAAAGTTGTGGGTTTTAACACCGGCAGATTCACTGACACTAGAGCCAAGCCATTCAGTGTGATGAGCATTAAATTTACCAACAATAACGATATTGACTGAAGGATAAAGATAAAGGGCTCGGTTAATTTGATCAGAATTAACATTGAAAAGAGTGCAGTCATGGGATGAAGAAAAGCAATATAGAAAAAACAAAAAGGTAATGTGGTACTAAACGAAACACATAAAAGTATAGTCTGTGGGTTCAAACTTTCCCAACAAATGGGTGAAAAGCATTTGACTATTGGAGTCTTTTCAAATTAAAGAATAATAACCATCAACAGATTACAAGATGAGACAGCTAAACTATAATTAGTCTCACTAAGAGCAAGTAGGTCTAGTGAATTTTAAAAAGAGATAAGACTCGACAGAAGAAAACTTACTTCGAAGACTACTAATATAAGTGATTGATAGATTTATTAAACTTGGTGATAGCAATGGTTTTTTGTGTTTTATAGTTTTCAAGTCAGCTTAAGAACTTGACTCAAAGCACAGTTAGCACTCAGTACATTATCTAATAGTCCAAGCAGTTACCTCATTACTATTAATAAACCCTAAGCCATAACAAAAGGCTCCAAATGTGGCCTCGATAATGCACACCAAGAGTATGAACAGGAACACCATTCATGCACAACATGGCACAGGTAGTACTCTGATATTTTACAGCTGTTGATGGAATCAGCCTTTCAAAGAGCTTCCACAGAGTTTGGGAAACCTGAATACCAGCCAGCCTCAGAACCATAAATCTGAGTTTTAAAGTTGTTCCCTCATTAGGAAATAACAGAATGAGTTGCCTAGTCATAAAATCAGAGATGCAAGCAATAAATGGAATGAGTCAAGAAGATCCAGCATTCAATGTCCTAAACTTGAAACAATGTGTTATAAATACATCTATGCTATCTACGTCATACATCAAAATTTGGCATGCTTGTCTTCTCCATAAGCTCACATTATATGGTGTATATGAGAAAATATTTGAGAATATTGAATTATTTCTTTCTAACTGCAGTATAAAAGTCATTTCAAAGGCCAACAATCTTCTTCATTTCCATTAACTTCTATAGTGCCTCTAGGTTCTATTCATGGTCCTGTAATATTTTTTATCTCCATTAATGAGCTTTCTGACAATCATGTAAAACGGATCAATTTACTTAACTTTATACTACTGTCTTGACAAAAAGTCTTCCCTTTTAGATCCATAGTTGGTGTAGCATCAACTCCCTTGCACGATCTTCCTTTATCAGTTGATGTGTGTACTTTAGCCTTAAAAGCTCCCTAAATCAGTATGATATCAGATTGCTTGATCTAAGATATATATATATATATATATATATATATATATATATATATATATATATATATATATATATATATATTATTTGTTAAAATTTAAAGAAATGATAAAAGCCATGTTTTTAAAGCAGTATTCAAAATTGTTAATGCTTAAATTTCTTCATTGTTAAAATAATTATATTTATCCTTATCACAAAAAAATTGATTTCTGCTTTAAAATGCATTTTTCAAAAAGCTGTTGCACCTCATGATTTAATAATTTTTTTTTCTTTTTTAAGACATCAAACCCTCTGTCACCATTTGCTTTTGGTATTACTTTGAATGAACTATCAGTACAGGTAATGAAACTAAAATAAAAACTTTTAAACACTTTTGTAAAAATAAAGTATCAAAAAATTTATTATGCAAAATGCTTGGTATTATTCCTTTCAATAATGATTTTAGCTAGTAGAAATGGTTGAACTGGTGTCACACTTTAGCAAAAGCTAAACTTTACAACGAATTATTAACTTCATTATTGCAAATCTCATTTTCTATGCAGTGAAATATAAAAAAATAATTTTTTTTTATAAAATGATGATTATTTTTGAAGTTTTTATATAATTTCGCTTCTTTTGAGACCCAACATGGTATACTTTTAAAGAACTATTTTTTTGATAATTTTAGGAAAATGTCTTGTTGATAATTTAGAAAAATTTTAGGAAAACGTCTTTTTGATAATTTAGATAAAATTTGATAAAGAATTATTTTTTTGATAATTTTAGGAAAATATGTTTAAGGGTCTTGAGCTACCCCTAAAAAATTTTTTTTTTTTTTGAAAATTTTTTAATTCTAGTATTATTTTATTATATAGAACACATTAAGAGGGTGGGGGGCAGACATTAAAAAAAAAAAAACTGTTGTTAGGACCGCCCTAATATATATATATATATATATATATATATATATATATATATATATATATATATATATATATATATATATATATATATATATATATATATATATATATATATATATATACACACACACACACACACACACATATATAAATATATATATATATATAATATATATATATATATATATATATATATATATATATATATATATATATATATACACACACACACACACACACACACACACACACATATATAAATATATATATATATATATATATATATATATATATATATATATATATATATATATATATATACATATAAATGTAAAAGTTGTTATAAAAGGTAAATGTTACCAATTACTCTGTTACCAATCAATTTTTAACAATTAGCTACTATGTTAACATCTCTGTTAACCAGTGCTGCAAAGTAATATAGATTGTTTGGGACTAATGGATGATTTTGAAGTGAGTAATGATAGATTTCTTAGAAAGAATAATTAGATTCTGCTGTATTTATGGATGAAATAATAATAGTGAAACCAGAATATTACATAGAGTTTCTATTACAATTATATGTGTAATTTGTTTTGTACTATTTAAGCAAAATTCTAAAGGAAAAAAGCCAAATAGAAGTGATAACACATAATAGTCTTTAGGCAGTTGTCTAACAGTGAATTTTTAACTTATAATATTTGTTTTTTAATATTAAAATGGTTTTAAAACTATGTTTCCAATCTCAAGTTCATTAGAAATCAGGACTTGCACGTAACTGTTTACTTACTGGAAAGGTATTGAATCCTATGTGAATTCAAATTTTGTAAACAAAGAATTAGTACACAACAACTGACATTCCCTAGAGCGTGTAAAAACCCTTTTTTAAAGTAGATAAATTGCTATAATAGAGATATAGTGTTTAAGTTATTATTAGGTTGTTGTTGGTAGTGTTTTGTTAGTTGGTATAATATTAACAACTTGTTAACAACTCTGTATATATATATATATATATATATATATATATATATATATATATATATATATATATATATATATATATATATATATATATATAAATTTTGTTAGTGTATTCTACAAACAGAGCAATAATAAATTAGTAAAAACACTTATCTAATTTTTGATTTCTTCTACACTGTGTTTCACCATCAGCAGGTTCATCAGGGAGAATGTCTAAACATAAAAAGTTTTCAAATTATAGAAAAATTATTTCACAGGAAGTTGGAAATTGTAATAATTAATTACGTAATACGTATTTTGCAACCAGGAATTTGCATCAACTACATTAGATAATTAAAAAATCATGAACATTGGAAAAGCGTTTTTAAAATTAGTTGACAAACATTTCCCTCCCTCTAATAAATTGCACAAAAATTTTAGCAGAAACACTATTAAAGTAAGCTATAGCTGTACAAAAAATATTGAAAGAATTATAAAAGGCCATAATTTTGCATTGATTAATAAAATTAATTTCTCAAAGAAAAAAATACTGAAAATTGTAACTGCGAGCAAAAACTTGACTGCCCTATGCAGTCAAGTTTTTGCTTGCAGTTATAACTTTCAAATTATATTTCTATTTCGCTTTTTGCGAAATAGAAATATAAATTTTAAATTAAACTGTTCTATCCTAAAAACTGCTCCTGCCTATAATAACATTTCCAAAAAATGTATACTATGTTTACAAGAAAAATTTGAAATTATTACTCATTTAGATCAAGAAAATTTACTGAATAAAAAATCAGAATTAATTTCTAAATGCAGACATGAAAATAAGTTCCTTTTAAAAAGTTATAAAAACAAATGACAGGTCCAAATTTACCCTAATTTTAAATAACTCTTTTCATGATTTCTTAATTATCTAATGTAGTTGATGCAACTTCCTGGTTGCAAAATACTACAGTTATTACGTAATTAATTATAACAATTCCCAACTTCCTGTGAAATAATTTTTCTATAATTTGAAAACTTTTTTATGTTTAGACATTCTGATGAACCTGCTGATGGTGAAACACAGTGTAGAAGAAATCAAAAATTAGATAAGTGTTTTTACTAATTTATATATATATACACACATGCATGTGTATATATATTATACATACACATGCAGTTTTTAAAAATGAATTTAGACCACAGATGAAAACTGGTTACCTTCTATTGTAGATGGATCTGCTCATATTATTTTTAAGGTTTTTTTAATTTGTATAACCTTGTATAATTGCAACTTCTTATTTTATTTGTCATTAGTATTTAACGTAACCAATGGATTCATAACTTATTAATAATTCAAAGTTTAAAAAATTTTTAAAGTAGTGAGTATTCAGCATTGTGTGTATTTTGCATCAAAATTGTAAAAAATTCAGAAAAAGTCTAACTTGCTCAAACTAAATTAATTTTGTATTTAATAGATGGTCAAAGCAACAAGTGTATCAGTTTACTGGAATACTAATGTAACACAATTTGCAAATGGACAACCCTATTGGAAGGTTAAACAATTTATTTTTTAAAATATAATTTAAATAGTTTTACAAAATTTATTAAAGTCAATTTTTTAATTACAATAATTTATGGTAGATGTTTTAAAATAACTACAAAATAAATTAATACTAAAAATTGATACCAGTGCTCAATGGTGCATTGTTTTTATTATTTAGTTTAGTTAAATTTTAAAAGCTCATTTTATAATTTTAAATTTAACAAATAAAGTTGTTTTTTTTTACATTAATGGAATTAAATCTAGCTGGTATTTTAAAGTTTAAAATTAGTTGTTATTTTAAAGTTTAAAATTAGTTGTTATTTTAAAGTTTAAAATTAGTTGTTATGTTAAAATTTAAAATGAGTGGTTCTGTTAAAATATGATGAAGTTAAATAAAGAAAAAAAAAAAAAATTTAAGAATTGTTAAAAGAAACCTTTTTTGGTCCGAAATTAGATTAAAAAAATAAAAAATATAGTTGTGCTAGGGCTCTGGAAGGAGTTTTGTGCTAAAGTGCTAGAAAGAGGATTGCGATGAGGTGCTGAAACAAGAATTTTATATCACAATAAAAATAATCAATCCTGAATTGTTCAGGATTTGGTTGTTGAAAACTGCTTTAAGTTTTCCATAATGTGGCTTTGAATGGTTTTTTTAAAAAAATGTATTAATTATAAAAGTTTGTCAACAAACAACTTTTAATAATAATTTAATAATAGTATTTAAATATGTAAAAATCAATTTTTTTTTTCAAGTTTTTTATGAAACTTTGATTGATTAAAAAAAAATTTATTCCATTTTACACTGACATTTGGGGAGAATGAAATACGCAAATATATGTGTAATTAAAACAATACTTTATTAAAAAATCAAAAGCAATCAATAATAACAATTAAAAAAAACAATCAATAATAACAATTAAAAAAACAATCAATAATAACAATTAAAAAAACAATCAATAATAACTATTAAAAAAACAATCAATAACTATTAAAAAAACAATCAATAATAACAATTAAAAAAACAATCAATAATAACAATTAAAAAACAATCAATGATATAACAATTAAAAAAACAATCAATAATAACTATTAAAAAAACAATCAATAATAACAATTAAAAAAAACAATCAATAATAACAATTAAAAAAACAATCAATAATAACAATTAAAAAAACAATCAATAATAACAATTAAAAAACAATCAATGATATAACAATTAAAAAAACAATCAATAATAACTATTAAAAAAACAATCAATAACTATTAAAAAAACAATCAATAATAACAATTAAAAAAACAATCAATAATAACAATTAAAAAAACAATCAATAACTATTAAAAAAACAATCAATAATAACAATTAAAAAAACAATCAATAATAACAATTAAAAAAACAATCAATAATAACTATTAAAAAAACAATCAATAATAACAATTAAAAAAAACAATCAATAATAACAATTAAAAAAACAATCAATAATAACAATTAAAAAACAATCAATGATATAACAATTAAAAAAACAATCAATAATAACTATTAAAAAAACAATCAATAATAACTATTAAAAAAACAATCAATAATAACAATTAAAAAAACAATCAATGATAACAATTAAAAAAAAATTAATAATGACAATTAAAAAATCAATCAAATCAAATAAACTTTTTTATTCTTGTGATGACGTTGAGTCATTTATAGGTACTAGAGGTTGAGTTGAGTTTTCAGTTGTGTGGCACTTTTTGGTGCAATAAAACTCAGCGCCTTTTATGTATCACTTTGGTATGATTGTTTGAGCCAAACTTTGCGATTTTTCACACTGGTACCATTCCATGTTTTGACTTGCTTTGCCTTTCCGTTGGACTTTTTGCTTGGTTTATTTGCTGTTCAGCATTAGAGCTAATTGTTGAGACACTCCCCTTCAAATCTTGGCACATGTACATTTTTTCTTTTTTGTGTGTCAATGTGTTGGATATGAAACATTTGTTGTAAAGCTGCTGCAAGTAATTGGGCTGGTTACAGTTGTTTTTCAACCTCTTTTCGAATTTCCTTTTGAATAGTCGGAGTTATTACAATTTTGAAGGTTGTTTGCAAACAGGGTGACTTTTGAGGTGACTTTAGAGCTGATGCTATGTGATATATGCTAATGCTAGATGTTGGTGTAGATTCAGAATCAACCTTGATTACCATTTTCATCAAAATTCCACAAATGGCATGGAGTATTTTTGTTGATACCTGCTACGTTGAATTCCCTTTGCAGTGTGTTGAAATGCTTTGCTACTATTTCTTGTGTGCAAGAAGCGGCTCTGAGTGATGAAATATTGCCTATCGCTCTGATGCTCAAACCATGACTCCACTGGTCTATGAAAAGGTTATATCAATCTCTTACTGGTATACCATTAGGAAACAAATCAGATTGACCTTGGTGTTACAAATAGTTGGTAACTAGCGTGATGACATTATTGTAAGTTCTACCAAGCCCCAATCAGATAATTTGATGATATCTACCAAAACTGATTCAAGTTATTTTGACAATCTTGTGCTTGAACCACTACCAATTATTTCACCTATTCCGTGGACACGGCTGCGAAGAGTTGCTACTGGTATGCTGAATGATTTAGCAGATGTGTTGTAAAAATTCACCGCTTTGTACTTTAACCACCGCAACTTGCTCTTCGGTATATAGTTTTTCTTTTTTCTTTGCATGCAAGTTGTTGTAACTAGCGTATTTCATTCATTTATTAGAATCATTTATCAAAAGTAGTCAGTAAAAGTTTAAGAATTCATTTAAGTTAAGAAAAATTTAATTAAAAAAATTTTTTCAATACAAAAAATTTACAGTTGGAGATTTGTTGGTCACTTGAGATTTTATTAAAAAAAAGCCTCATTTAAGAAGTGAGCTATTGCTTCACTTATTATTAGTGTGTTTCATTCAACCCCACAATTCTTCTTTTCCATTTTTTACTAATAACTTTTTTTTCCTAAATAGCAAATTTAATTTAAAAAAAAGATTTTTGATCAGCGATTCCGAGTTTTAAGTTCATTTTTTAAAATAATAAAAAAATCTTAATAAAATTTGATATCAACTCAGAAAAGTAATCTCTACAACGTGATTTTAAAATATTTGCAAAAAGATTATCCAATAATTAATTAAGAGCAAAAGAATAAACATTGTCATAACTATTTCATTCTACCCGCTATTTCATTTTACCTAGTTATACTCTGTCACTTATTAAAAAAAAAAAATTTAGTTTTGGTGTTCATATATTATCCTAGTATAAACCATTTTGAAAAAAAAAAAAGACAAACAAAATGTAGTTTGGATTTTTTTAGTTTTGAGCACACTTTATTATTATTATAAAAATTACCAATTTAACAGCCTCAACAGTTATTTAGATGCAAATTAACATTTAATTATGTTAATTTAATTAAACATATTATGATAATTTAAATAAATTATTATTTCACATTTGACAAAATTGTCATTAGAAGTTATAAAATGGCTAGACAATTTAAACAGTTTTTAACATCCTCAAAATGTAAATATACAAATTAGGTTGTACATTTTTAACTAGTACCAATATAGTTATATAAGCTTAGTTATTTATTATTTGTAGTTCTTTATTTCTGAAAAATGATTTTTTAATTTTAGTTTCTATTTATTATTAGAGGTTCATGAAAAATCACATTAATATAGCTGATAAAATAAATCCTCAAGAATTCAGTAAGTTGCTAGTGAAAATGTTTCTTTTTTTTATTTAAATTTTGCAAGGTTTTCAAATATGTATTAATGATATTTTGTTTCCATTCAAAAGCATTATCAGTTTTGAACATTATAATTCCTCAAAGCTCATCATGTTTATTTGTTTTATGTTTTTAGTAATAAAACCTCTGTTAATTGCTATTGAGTTAAAAATAGACCAAGATCTTGACAGTTCATTGGATCTTCCTAAGGTATTAACATAATAACTTAATGTTGCCTTTGGCAACATTAAAAAGTGTTGTGATGGATGTGTGATTGTCAGACATTTAACCAATATCCATCATTGAAATGTTGAACATGTTTATATTTTATAAAAATATTTTAAATATTTTAGTTTCTTCTTGATGTTGTTCTAAAAGAGATATCAATTGAAATTACAAAAAATCAAGTAATTTTTAATTTAACTAATAATTTGTTAAAAAAGTTATGTTTTTTTTGTTTATTTAAAATTTAAACTAATATTATCAAGTGTTAAGTAATGGCATTTAAATTTTGCATTTGTTAAGTTATGGTATTTAAATTTTGCATTTCAAATTGAATGGTATTAGTGAAACCTTAATGAAATTATATGCCAGGGTTCCTTTTTAAATTTTTTTCCACTAAAGTTTTGTAATGGGTTGATATAGTTTCAAATTTATAGCAGCATACTAAAATAATAAGCAGCATAATAAAATTCTTTTTAAGGTTAAACAGATTTTATCTGTTGACCAGCCTCACACCCCTTCTTCATCTGTTAACAATGTATAATAAATACATCTACTGGCGTAGATGTATTTATTATACATTGTTTCCAGTTTAGGATGTTAAATGCTGGATCTCTTTGACTCATTCTTTTATCTTCTAATAAGGGTATGGTTAAAGATGTTAAATTAAAGATGTTGAAGCTGGATTTTCTTGACTCAATGCATGGGTTCTGCTTGTGTTTTTATGACCTGCCAACTCATTCTATTATCTCCTAATGAGGGCACAGCTCAAAAACTCAGTTTTATGGTTTAGAGGCCGGCTGGTAGTCAGGTTTCCGAACTCTATGGAAGCTCTCAGAGAGGTTGATTCCATCAACAGCTGTAAAATATAAGAGTACTAACAGTGCCACGTTACGCATGGAAGGTGTCTTTTATGTAAGGAAGGATTTAATAATCTTTAAGAAGTAGGGGGCTACTATAGTTAAGGAGGCTACTTTATAAGCACTATATAAGAAGTTACCTGATGCACTGTAAGTGTATCAGGTAACTTCTTTAAGATTATTGAATCCTTCCTTACCAACCATATATAAAAGTTGTCCTCCTTAAGGTTCTATCCTTGGTCCTATACTTTTTTAAATTTGCATTAACAATCTCCTAGAAATTCTCACATCTAAGGTGGCATTGTTCCCTGATGATACTACCATATATTCTTGTCTTGATAAAAAGCACTCTCTGATTGCTTGAAGGGGGCATTTGAGTCTGAAAAGGATCTCACTTCTGCTATAGCATAGGGTTTACAGTGGCTGGTGAACTTTAACTCAGATAAAACTCAATTTTTTTCAGTTAATTATTATCGCAATAATATAGATCTTTCTATATTTATGAACAGTTATGTACTCGATGAGTCATCTACCCTTTATTTTCTAAGATTTCTATTACTTCTGATCTTTCTTGGAAATCATTTTTCAAATCGATTACAAAATGAGCATCAGCTAATGTTGTATCTCTCTATCATGCTTGCCACTTCCTTACTCCGCATTCTACTCTTTGTCTCTATAAATCTCAAATTTGCCCTTGTATGGAATACTGTTGCCATATCTGGGGCGGATCTTCAAAATGATGCCCTTTCTCTTTTAGACAAGGTGCAAAAACGCATTTTAAACACAGTTGGACCTGCTCTTGCAGCCAAGCTCCAACCATTATCACATGATTAGGAGCTTGTTAAATGCTGCTTCTCTTTTCTATAAATACTATAATGAGCACTGCTTTAAAGAGCTAGTTTGCTTGCAGCCTTGTTCGAAGTGAAGATGTCAAGAAAAAAAAAAAAGTACTAGTTTTTTGAATATCAGTTTCTGAGATAATTTTAATATTTGAGATTTTCTAAAATGATGAAAAATTAAATTCCTGAGATTTTAGATTTTTCAGAAGTAATGTTGAAGATTCTTTAGATCTCAAGATATTGAAAAAAAAAAAATCTAAAATCCTGGTAAAACTGTATTAAAACTTGCACAATTTGCATTTTTTGTACAGTTGTTTATGGCCAATCAAAAACTATGGAAGTTTTTGTACAGTTGTTTATGACAAATCAAAACTATGGAAGAATGATAAGTCACTTTTTGCTTTAGCGCTGATTAAATTTTTATTTAGATGTCATTAAGGGTTTTCTTGACATCTCAATATCAGTTTTACATGTACTACAATACCACTGTAAGTTAGCATGGGATAATGTTGGTCTAAGGTGGAAACTGAATTGATGTTTATCAAAAATATGGATAATGGTTTTATGACAAAAGTTTTAATTTTTAGCTTTTTGTTATAATGTATTAAACTAAAGATAATAAATTTTTTTTTTAATTTTAATTTAAATAATTTTCAATTTATTTTTGTACTGTATGTGTTTGCAGTTTTCAATTCAATTAATTATAACTTAAAAGTACTTTCAAATGATAATTCTTGTATATATACTTAATAAAAAATATACTTAATAAAATGCTTGCGCATGTCAAATTTCTCATAAGCAGCAGTTTTTAAAGCAGAAGTACCCGCATTTTACAAATACCCAACTTACCACTGTGAGTATAGTAATTTAGATTTATGTAGACAGCTTTAAATATGGGCTCCTTTGACCCCTTAAGGTGGCTCATATAGAAAAAATACTCAATTAAAAAAAAAAATCCTAATTTTTTTTTAATGCACCATTTGACTCAAAATTTATAATTCTTTCAGAAAATATATACATTTTGCATAAAATACTTACTAATATAACCTTAATTAAACTTTTTAATTGGTCAGTTCCATTTTTTTGCTAATAATTTCTATTTATCGGAAACTTTGATCATTGTTTTCATAACTTTTTAATTTTATTCTTTTTCTGAACTTCAAAACATATCTCGAGATTAAAAAAAGCTTTTTAGCTGAAATTTTTAGTGTATGTTCCTAAATCATTAAGATTTCAGATGTACTAAAATGATCAAGTAAGAATAGTTTTATCAATTTTTATAGCACAACAACTGTTTTTTATTATGTATAAATTTGTGATTTTTTTAAGTATTGTATCCCGTTTTTGATATTTTAATTATTTTTTCATTCTTTTAGTAGAAATGAATGATAATAATGTAATGAAACTATAGTGAAAATGTTTTTGAGTTTAAACCAAAATTAATCAAGAAACTTTGTTTTGAATTTTTTCAAATTTGCGTTTTTTAACTCTGATTTTGTTGAAAGTTGCCTAAAGTATAAATTATTTACAGTTTTTTTAATGAAATTTGAGTTTCTTATATCATCAAAATTACAATAAAATATATAAGAACCTTTGCAATTTATTCTATTAAAAAAATTTTTTTTTCTATATGAGCCACCTTAAGAACATTTTAATTAATTTTTTTTCAATTTAAATTTTTTTTCTTAAAAAAGTAGGTGCCTGCTTTACTTTTTTTTAAACTCAGAAATAGCTTAAAAAGGCTTGGAATACTCCACCCTACACTGTAAATGTTAATAAATTTGTTATGTACAACACATGCATTATTTTTAAGTGTAATATTTTAATTTTTGTATTTCCAGTTTGAAAGCATGATTAATTTGATTGAAACATTCGAAAGAATGGCCATTAATTGTGTTTATCGAAAATACAAACCTATTGTAAGTGTTAAAGAAAACCCTAAACTTTGGTAAGCTTTTTTATCATTTTTTCTTCAAAAATTAAATACTGTTGAACTTTTGGTCAAATTATTTTACCCTAGTTTTATTTCACCCTAGTTTTATTTCACCCTAGTTTTATTTCACCCTAGTTTTATTTTAAACTTAGTTTTGTTTCACTTTTTTTTTTTTTATTTAAACTTTTGGGAATTTTAAACCAATTTGGAATTCTGTGTTGTATGCAGTGCCATCAGGCTGGCTAAAACCCTGATATGTCTTATAGAATTAGTTCCAAAGTCAACTCTTAAGTCAAATGGCTTGCAAACTACCCTTTATATAGTATTAACAAGCTTTTCAAAGGAAAATTAAAAATAAAGTTAAAAAAAAAATTCCAATCAGCCTGACTTCTTGTAGCAGCTTTGCAGCAAACTTTTCTCATCCGCAGCAAATAAATCAAGCAACAACAGCAACCTCAGCAACAACAGCATCAACAATAACAGTAAACCAAGTTAAGTGTAAAAAGTGTCATAAAGTTTTGGACTTCAATTACAAAATTTAGTGTAAAAATTCAAAGTACAAAATTTGGCTTTGTCAAAAATGCAAACCAAAGCAATATATATATAAGGCACAGAGTTTTTTTGCACTAAAAAGTGACACACAAGTGATAACTCAACCTCCAGTAACTTCAAAATCTTAACATATTTCAATTAAATAAAGTTTCTTCAAAAACTAAATTTCTTTTATTAGATTTATATATATTTAAATACAGCTCAAAATTCTCTACAAATAAAAAAAAAAATTAAAAATCTTTTCCTTGTGAAAAAAAAACAACGAACTAAAACTATTGACTCTATTCAAAACTATACTCAAGTATAAATAATAAAGTAATATACAGGGCTCAGATATTCCCCCCCCCCCCCTTTTTAGATAAAGGTATTATTTTGGTTATTCTTCATTTCACACACAAATTTTTTACTAAAAATTAAAGTTTTTTTTAATCTTTTGTTTTTTTTTATTTTAAATAGTTTAAACACATTTTTTAATTATTTATTTTCAATTAAAATTTATGTTAACTTTTTTTTAACTTAACTTTTTTTTTTCTGCTGGAATCCCATCATCCAATACTTAGATCCTTAAAATTTTTGAAAAATTCTTTGCTGCTTTTTTAAAATTATTTAAAAACTAAAAAAAAAAGAAAATGATTAAATTGTTTTCTTTTTTTAGTTTTTAAATAATTTTGAAAAGTTATTTAACATCATATTAAAAAGTTATTATATTAAATATTTTGAGTTCTGGGTTACTATTTTATATGCTGAATGAATTAAACTTCATTCTCCTAAATTTTAGAATTCGTCAAAATTTTTCAGTATTTGTCAGTCTGTTAATTATGAATGCTGAGTATTAATGTTTTTATTGCGTCTGAATATTTCATAATAGTTTATATGTATATTATTTATTACAATTATTATTAGGTGGAGGTATATATTTGAGAGTTATGTTGAAATTTCATATAAATGCTGGACATGGGAAAGAATAAAACAGCACAGGTTGAAATTTAATGTGATTATAAAATTTTGAATTTTTAACATTTTCAATAACTTTATTGTATTAACAGTAGTGACACTAATAAAAATTAGAGTTCTGGCCTTGGCTAAACTTTTTTAAACAACCCCAGTTTAAAAAACTTAATATTAGGGTGAGTAAGGGTGAACACTTAATATTAAAAACTTAATATTAGCAAGGATGATTAGTCAAAGCTAACAAAAATTATACATACATATATATATATAAAATTTAGGTAGTGATGCTTAAAATTTTAATTTTGAGTTTGTGTAATATAAGTTAAAACTGTAAATTTTACCAAAAAAGTTTTTTAAAAAATAATTTTTATTATTTACACAATGAAATAACATTTAAAATTTGCTCTTATTCTTTGAGAAAAACTATTTTGGAAAAATTTTGAGAAATTATAAACTTAATAAAGAAACTTTCATAAATTTTGATGAAATCAATTATTTGTAAAAACTTTAAAAAATGGAATTTAAATTGCATTTTTTTTATTTTGTAAATTAAAACATAAGATACTCCACCACCAATACTACTGTTATTACTGTTAAACAATGACCTCTATCAATTAATAATAAACATTATTACTGTTAAACAATGACCTCTATCACTTATTAATAAACATTTTTAAAAGTTTAAAGTAGATGTTTATGTTTTAAGGCAATTTAAATAAATAACATTATTAAAACTACTGGCTGTTTAAGTAGCAGTAATCATATTTTGAAGGACATTTCTTAGTAAAAAAAGGCAAACAGATTTTCTGGGCTCCAAGATTTGCATATCTAAATAAGGTCAATTGCTCTTGATCTAGCCTTAGAGTTTGACTAAAATTGCTTCGTACTCCATAGATAGAAAAAGTACATGACATTAAATATGAAGGCATGCAAACAATTTCCCACCCCTTCAGCCAATATGTAATGCACAATAGCCACACATGGTTTTACTGAGCTTACAAATGACCTAGGGTTTGGGTTTGGCTACTTTTTTATTTTCCACAAGCAATTAACTATTTATCTTTAAATTATCAGCTTACCAGGTTTTTTTTCAATGCAGAAATATGAGCTGATTTTGATGGAAAATTGAAGTAATGTTAGTTAAATTTATAGTGTCAAAATAAAACATTTTTTTTCCTGAGTATTGAAATTCATAGTATCATGTTATTTTTTTTTTTTTGTTTTTTGTTTTTGAGGTGCCCCAAAAAGACCTAATGGTCACAGAGCACTGCGGAAAAGCATCTAACTAGGAAGTTCATGCCTCCTTTCTTACTGATGGCACAAAATATGCCCGAACCCTAAATCTCTTGCTTCTAAAGCAAACTTTTTAACCACTGCACCACGGCCCGATCATTTAAAAATTAAAAAGGTGTTAAAGTATATTTGAGTTTGATTCCCAACATGTCCCTGGTAGTACCATGCTCAGCTTGTTTTACCAAGCAGCTGCCTTGTTCATCAAGGCTCATGGTTTGAAGTTAAAGAGTTAAAAGAATTGATGACAAGATGGTGATAAAGATAACACGGATGCATCTCTGATGAGTGATGCTAGCCATTTTTCATCAGGCTCTCCAAATGATTCATTAGTATATATATTCTGGCCCTGAGGATGGAGTTTTATTAGTGTATTAGTCAGCTACTTAATTTCAATTGGATTTTACAACGTCAGGATTTTTATTATCTTTTTGCACTTCCTGTTTGGTCCACACCTCGATAAATTAAGAAAAGATATAGGAAATTTTAAAAATGTTGACTTTCAAATTAAAGTAAGCATAAATTTAAAAATTTTAAATTTTCTTGATGTTAATTTAACCACTCTAAAAATTCATATAAGCCTTTCAAAAAATGAAATGATGAATTATTGTATATTAATATTAACTCAAATCATCCATCCCAAATTTTAAAATAGATCTAATTTCAACTAATAAACTAAAACTCTATTAATGAAAATGTATTAAATTCCTCTAAACTTGTTTTCCTCAACTTGTTTCTTTGCTTAGCAGCCTTGTTCATCAAGGTTTGTGACTTATAGAGTTGAGAGAGGGTTAGAACCACAATTAATTAGCCTCCTCGTCTGTAGTAGCCTTCTCGGCCTTGGGGAGGTGAATTAAAAAACAAATAAAAATAACAAATGTGGATTTCAAAAATTTGAATTAAAATTTTGAATTAAAAAGCGAAATAGAACTAGAAATGTAATTTAGTTCAATATCCGTATAGCAAAAATGTTTCCACTAATATAGGAAAAGTGTTTCTATAAATTGTTGATAAACACTTCCCGCCCTTTATTAAATTACATAAAATTTTTAATCGAAATACAGTTAAAGTTAGCCATAGTTGCAAAAAAAAAGTGGATAGCATTAAAAGGGTTGCAATAATGCTTTGCAGGGTGCTTAAATTCTTTTATCATTTTTTTATTATATGCTTTACTGTGTCATTATTTTGGTCTGAACATCTGTTCAACACATCTTTTTAATTTATTTATCCTTTCTCTTATCCTAATTTTTTTCCTTATTTTAACCAGCTTGTTCTAGTCCTTTGATACATATTTTTGCATTTTTAAAATTATTTATGAAACACTGATATAAAATAAAATGATATTTCAGAATCAAGAGTTTAAAACTAGTTTTTATCATTTTAAAAACAAAGAATTATAAAACTTTATTTTAGAGGTAATTACAGATCATATGTTGCTTTTTATAAAGAGAAGTTGAAAGACCAGTATTTGGATCTAAATAGGAAGACAGTATATGAAAATTGTGAAGTATTAAAAACTATTAATACATTTATTTAAATGTTTATAGAGATTGTGTTTAAAAATTGATGAGGTTTGTAGAATTTTTATTTGGTCTTTATTTTATTGACTTTAAAGTATTTTCTTTTAAATTCATTTGATATGTCAAATGATATGAGGTTTAATTACATCTCGTCAAAATTTCTAAAAAAAAAAATTTCAGAAATTTAAAAACAAAACAAACTATAACATTGACTTTGCTAAAAAATTTGATGATTGATATCAAACATCTAGTTTAAAAAATTAGGTAATGAGGTGTATTGATGATTGATATTAAACATCAATTCATTTATAGTTAAAAACTCTGAAAAACGTTTATAGTTTAAAATTCTGAAAAAATCCTTTAAGAAACTAGATATGCATCTAGTTTGTTATAGGAATTATCAGGTTTCTGAATTTTAATTAGACCATATGTACAAGGTAATACCCAGTAAACATTGAACAGTTGGTAAGTAGTTGGCCCGATCCTATTAACCAACTATTAGCTACAGGTGGGCCAATAGTCAGCTATTTAGTTAGTACCGTGAAAAAAATGTAACACTTTTACCAACACTTAGCCAACTGTTTTATAAACTGTTGGTACCATTAATGGCCCAACAGTAATAAAACAGTTGGCTAACAGTTGGTACCATTACCGGCTCAATTATATGATTTTTTTCCCTTTTTTTAATTCACTTTTGCACTTTAATCGAAAGTGCAAATGTTATAAATGTTTACAACTATCTTTACAACTTGGCGCGATGGTAAAAAATGAGTTGAATATTTGAAATCAAAATGAGAAATGCTATACACAAAACAAATTGTTTGCTCGGCACCAGGAAAAAATACAATAATAATCATTGTAATAATAACAATAATAATAATAGTAATAAAAATAATAGTAATAACAATAACAACTACAATTATAATAATAACAGTAGTAATAACAATAACAACTACAATTATAATAATAACAGTAGTAATAACAATAACAACTACAATTATAATAATAACAGTAGTAATAACAATAACAACTGCAATTATAATAATAACAGTAGTAATAACAATAACAACTACAATTATAATAATAACAATAGTAATAACAATAACAACTACAATTATAATAATAACAGTAGTAATAACAATAACAACTACAATTATAATAATAACAGTAGTAATAACAATAACAACTACAACTATAATAATAACAGTAGTAATAACAATAATAACTACAATTATAATAATAACAGTTGTAATAACAATAACAACTACAATTATAAAAATAACAAGAGAAATTTACAACAGCAACAATAATAAAAAACTAGCAGTAAGTAACCCCTAATACGGGTTATGAGTAATTAAATCGTTAATAGCAAAAACACATTAATAACTTGATATATTATCTAAAAAATCAAATACAAATTTATCTATAAATAATATTTTAACTTTGACTCCCTATCAGCAATGTCATTGCTTATAGTTAAAGACATAAAGACTGCATTAACATCAGTTAACACAGTCTTTATGTCTTTAACTTAACACAGGTACCAAAGAAATTCAAGTAAAGCCTACAAATACCTAAATAAAAAAAAAGAAAAAAAAATTTAAATTTTTGATTAAAAAAGTATTACTTGCATTTTATTGTTAGTAGAATTAGGATAATAATATAACAGAAAATATATAGAATGAAAAAATAGCTATAATAGCCTAGGTCTATCAACACAAAACACAGTAGCAATAGCGCATAGCATAAAATATTTGTAAACACACATTACTGTCTCCAGAGTAATTAAAAAAGAAAAAATTATAAAAAGGTTAGGTAAAACAATGTAGTAACACTGGCAAATAACACCACAACTTAATAAAATATTTTATCAAATAAAATACTTGGACTAAAAAGATTTTATTTATTACAATTTTAATTATTTGAACAATCGAGAGACAATTATAGTTAAACAATTTGAACAATTATACCATAAAATAGCAAGCAACTTGTCAAATATTTCTTAAAAATGGTCATTATCAATTGTGGTATAAGGAAATATGTAAGAGCTCAGTAATTACATAAGTTTTATTAATTCTCCCTCTCATCTAAGAGAGAGAGGGAGAGAAAGAAAGTGTTTTTAAAGCAGTATGTTAAAAAAAGTAAAAAAACACGCAATGAATAGAAGTAGCTGGTTTTATTATGTTACCAGTAAACAAAATTATTTTTACCTCGATTTAATATCCAGAATTTCTTAAATAAGCTCCAGCTTCTCTCTAACTCTTGACTAATGATTAATAGGCTAAATTTTACATCATATTAAATTTACAAAATTAAAACCATGTTTTAACAGTAAACAAACTAATCAAATGATGACAAAGACAACCAAAAAAAAAAGAACATGATTATATTTGAAATTATAAAAAAATTTAAAATCAATTAAATTTAAAACTGTTATTAATTTTTAATATAAATAGTAAAACTTATACTTTGCTTTGTTCTAAATTGTCTAAAGTAAAATCAAATTAACAAATGTTAACACTGCTTGATACTGAATTGTGGCAAGTAAGTTTTCTGCTTGCTGAGCAGCATTTCTTACATTTCAACAACAGTTAATTTCATCTTGCCTAGATCTATCTCTTTCACTTTACAACAACTATTTTCAAGTTGCCTATTAACATTTACATTAATAACTTCTTTGAGCCTAATATTATCCACTTCAATTTCACTATTATCATTAAACATATTACAAGTAATATTACTATTGTTACAACTGAATAATAAAAAAATGTAAAAGAATCTTACAAATTGTGATCTTTTCTAATCAAAGACTATGTTTATTGAAACTTAAGATTTATTGAAATCCATATCTTTTTATGTTTATATACTTATGTTGTTTATCAAAAATATTAAACAATATTTATTTAAATCAATTATTTTTAGTTTAACAAAGAATATAGACTACAATGCACAAAATTATTTAAGTGATCAACAAATTACTGACTGTAATTTGATGATTACTTTCGTCTCAACAAGTTACAGTCAGTTTTCCATGTTAAATACATAAAATATATATCTAATATAAAATAAATCAAATATAAAATAAAATAAAAATAGTAAACTTACTCAAATCAGTACCAGTTATACTGTGTGAAGTGATTAAAAAACACTTCAGTTTTTTCCAATTGCATTAAAAAATAGCTTTCAGCTCTTTCCAATTGCACTAAAGAATAAAACAAAACTTGCTTAGCTAAGTTGCCTAGTTTTTAAGAATCTGAAAACAAATAAGTAAAAAACCAAGAACAAACAAACATTTATTTATTAAAACTACTATATTTAAACAAATTAAATTAAACAAAGAACAACATCAATTCTTCTTAAAGGCTGAGAAAAAATTTTCAGCTCAAATTTGCTTGCAGACCTTGCTTGTAAAACTATGTGAATAAGAAACACATTTAGAAAAGCCTAGAAACTACTTAAAAATGACATTTACAACATTTAAAATTAGACGTTGTCTGGACTAATTATTAGTAGATGTTTTTAAAAAATTCATAAAAATTTACAATACTTTGTTCTTCTATATTGCATAAATCCATCATATGATAAATCTGAAATGAAAAAATGTAACGAATAAGTAAATACAAAGAAAAACATCATATATGAATCGAAAACTAATGTATTGATAGATTATTGTCAATAACAATAAGGGCATAGAAGTAGTCATTTAGGGAAGTGCTAAATATAATACCATATAAGCTATACCTACATTTACAGATTCAGTCACTCTCAAACACAAAATTCATACATATAAACTATTATATAATAACATATATATATATATATATATATATATATATATATATATATATATATATATATATATATACAGGGCTCGAATTAACATAAAAAATTCTAATCACGATTTTTTTTGTTTCTCATAACCCCTCCTCCACTCCCGCCGGAGGGGAGGGGACATTATTTATTTTAACTTATTTATAATAACATAAATAATAAGTCTCATTTTTGTATAAGATGTCATAACATTTACGTTCAGCGGTTGTAAAGTAGCTTTAGTTATAATTTACATTATTACTATTATTATATTGCATTTAATTTAACGGCTGTATTTTTGTAAAATCAATGAACTTGATATAATCTTCTTTTAATTAATTATTTCATTTTCTATTTTATTTACATATTTTAAACTGTTTAAAACAACTAGAATATTTAATTTTCTTTAAATTTTTAACAGTAAAAAAAATTATTTAAAACTCTAACAAAACAATCTATAAATTTGAAACAGTTATAAAAAACTTTTAAAAATGACGAAAACATTATCGTAATAAAATGTTAAAACTTAACATTTTCACGAAAACCCACACAATCACAAACAAGAATGATAACTAAATTCTTATTAAGTAAGTTTTCTTATCTAAGTAAACTTATCAAATTCCCATGATATTTCTATCTATTGCTTTTTCATTCAATGTATTTTTTAATAAAAGTTAGCGTTCACTTTTTTCATTCAATAAAATAAAGCAAAAGAAAAAAATGTGTCTAAATAATAGAATCTTTTATGATCTAATACTTTTTTTGATTTTTGATTTAAGTTTTGCCAAGTAATACACAATATTAAACTTTTTCCGTAACGAGTCAGCCTTTTTTACGGCCATTTTACGTAAACCACGTCTGATTGAAGTATTATGAATATGTTAGATAATGAAACTGAACCTAATGTTGTTTGTTGATGAATTCGCGTGGCCTCTTTATGTTGCGCACTGCTTAAGTGCGATGCCAGTGAATCTTTTTTTATTGATATTGTTCCTGGTTTGATCCAGGTCATGGAAAACAATTTTGTTTGACTTATTCGTTTTTCAAATTGTTTACATAAACTGCATCTTAATCTGATAACTTCATTTCCATTTAAATCGTATTCTAACTCGCAATTAAAATATTTTTTCCACTTTTTAACTGTAGATAATCTGCATCTGTGGTCCTTATTTGCATCCATTTATTGCTATTCATTTAAACTTAGCAAGTGTACTAACAAACTTTAAAGTTTTTTTTTAATAACTATTATAATCAAATAATCAATCAATTAACTTTTATTTCTTTTTTCAACCAAAATCTTCTATTTCTTAATTCGAATAGGTATTTAATCGTTTGTTTTTTATAAATTTTTCTTTCCTCAAACAATCGGTCTTTTTCCTGCATTTGAACATTTTTGCTAATTAATTTTCTAAATCTTTTATTTTTCTTTCTTTTACTTTATGCTCCGCTTTAAAAAAAAAATTATCGTTACAGAAGTCACTGCAGTTTTATACTATAAAAGAACACTAAATATTCGCAAGTAGAGTATCAATCTTCTAAAATAAAAAAAGAATAATCACGAAAAAAAGAAAGATCGCGAAAAAACAAATTTTAAGAAAAAACTAATCGCGAAGGTGCGAAAAGTAATCGCGATTGCAATACGCTTAATTCGAGCCCTGATATATATATATATATATATATATATATATATATATATATATATATATATATATATATATATATATATATATATATATATGTAAGTATGTATGTATATACATACGTATAATATATGTATGTATATATATATATATATATACACATATACATACAGAAATACACGCATAAACATACTTTTATATACGCACATATACATTTTAGCTGTATTCTTATTAATAGTTAAAATAGAGCTAAAATGTCTACAAATACAACATAATTTTTACATTTGTTATAGTTTTTAATTTAATTTTATGATGGTGTCATCATAAAGTTAAATTAAAAACTCTAATTAATGTCAAAATTTATATCTGAATGTGTCGCTAATGGATAAAAGTAAAATATTTGTACTTACCAGCATAACAGTTATATTAAAAGGTGAAGGAGAGTTTGAGTTTAAAAGTTTAGTTAAAAGGCAAAAAAGCATTTGAAAGAAAAAAAATGATAAATTGCTTCAAATTAAAGTAACTCTATTCACTTAGACCACGCGACAAAACATTTAAATAAAATATAATTATAAATACAGGGCTCGAATTAAGCGTATTGCGATTACTTTTCGCACCTTCGCGATTAGTTTTTTCTTAAAATTTGTTTTTTCGCGATCTTTCTTTATTTTCGTGATTATTCTTTTTTTATTTTAGAAGATTGATACTCTATTCACGAATATTTAGTGTTCTTTTACAGTATAAAACTGCAGTGACTTCTGTAACGATAATTTTTTTTTTAGCGGAGCATAAAGTAAAAGAAAGAAAAATAAAAAATTTAGAAAATCAATTAGCAAAAATGTTCAAATGCAGGAAAAAGATCGATTGTTTAAGGATGGAAAAATTTATAAAAAACAAACAATTAAATACCTATTCGAATCAAGAAATAAAAGATTTTGATTGAAAAAAGAAATAAAAGTTAATTGATTGAAAAGTCACTATCTTATCTCGAATTCTCAAGGGCTTTATTCCGATTTAGCTCTTTCATTATGAACAAATTTAATGATATTTTTATAAGTTTGTTTTGCGAAGAATAGTGGAAGGCAATATAGACTCTAAATAGTTATTAAAAAAAAACTTTAAAGTTTGTTAGTACACTTGCTGATTTTAAATTAATAAGGACCACAGATGCAGATTATCTACAGTTAAAAAGTGGAAAAAATATTTTAATTGCGAGTTAGAATACGATTTAAATGGAAATGAAGTTATCAGATTAAGATGCAGTTTATGTAAACAATTTGAAAAACGAATAAGTCAAACAAAATTGTTTTCCATGACCTGGATCAAACCAGGAACAATATCAATAAAAAAAGATTCACTGGCATCGCACTTAAGCAGTGCGCAACATAAAGAGGCCACGCGAGTTCATCAACAAACAACATTAGGTTCAGTTTCATTATCTAACCATGTTATTCATAATACTCTAATCGGGCGTGGTTTACGTAAAATATGTTGTAAAAGACGCTGTAAAATACATAAAATACGCTGTAAAAGTAACTTATGTAAAATACGCTGTAAAAGTGACTTACGTAAAATACGCCCTAAAAGACGCTGACTTGTTACGGAAAAAGTTTAATATTGCGTACTACTTGGCAAAACTTAAATCAATAATCAACAAAAGTATTAGATCGTAAAAGATTCTATGATTTAGACACATTTTTTTCTTTCGCTTTATTTTATTGAATGAAAAAATGAACCTTAACTTTTATTAAAAAATACATTGAATGAAAAAGCAATAGATAGAAATATCATGGGAATTTGATAAGGTTACTTAAATAAGAAAACTTATCTAATAAGAATTTAGTTATCATTCTTGTTTGTGATTGTGTGGGTTTTTGTGAAAATGTTAAGTTTTAACATTTTATTACGATAATATTTTCGTCATTTTTAAAAGTTTTTTATAACTGTTTCAAATTTATAGATTGTTTTGTTAGAGTTTTAAATAATTTTTTTTACTGTTAAAAATTTAAAGAAAATTAAATATTTTAGCTGTTTTAAACAATTTAAAATATGTAAATAAAATAGAAAATGAAATAATTAATTAAAAGAAGATTATATCAAGTTCATTGATTTTACAAAAATACAGCCGTTAGATTAAATGCAGTATAATAATAGTAATAATGTAAATTATAACTAAAGCTACTTTACAACCGCTGAACGTAAATGTTATGACATCTTATACAAAAATGAGACTTATTATATATGTTATTATAAATAAGTTAAAATAAATAATGCCCCCTCCCCTCCGGCGGGAGTGGAGGAGGGGTTATGAACAACAAAAAAATCGCGATTAGATTTTTTCACGTTAATTCGAGCCCTGAAATACATTTATAAAACTTACGGGAAACTTATATGATTCAAAAACACGTGATATACAGTCGCTTAATGGTTGGCACGGAATGCCAATAGTTAGCCAACTATAGCCAATACTGGCCCGTCAGGAGGATCAACTAAAGCTTGTTTACTGGGTAAAATTTAAAAATCATTTTTTTTTTACATTTTATTTAAAAATAGAAGCAGTTCTTGTCAGTAATTTTTTAACTGTTTAATGTATATATATATTTTTTTGAGCAAATGATGCTGGTAAACTATAGTTCATCATGTTTGGTCTAGATCAAAATGAAATTTCTTAAACACTTAGATTTTAATTTCTTATAACTATAGTAAATTTTTTTCAAAAGATGGTAGACTAAACATGCAGTATTTATCTAATCAACATTATTTCTGAAATTGATACAAAGATTAAAGATTTAAAACAAAGTTTATAATAATCAGATTTGATCAAATGTGAAATAAAGTTTTAGTTTAATTAAAGGTTTATTAATATAAAAATCAGTTTTTAAACTTTAGAAAATGGAAGAGCTTCTTGATGTAGCCAATATATTAATCGCTAGAAAACAAGCTGAAAATGAGGTTGATTTTCGTATAACTTTTTTATTCCAGATTTATAAATTATATCATGTTATTCTTTTATTTTTTAAACATAGTTTAATATTGAAAAAGAAAATGGTGCTTTTGATCTGGCAGAAAAATCAGAACAACCTCTAAGTTGGCTGGAGTGGCTTGGTATAAGTTCCAGACCAAATAGTTTACAAGATAAAAAAATAACTGAAAAAGGTTTTGTTCAAATATGTATCTTTAATTTTGTATCTTAAATTTTGCTTTCTTTTTAATTGTATGGTATTTTTGCAGATAATTTTATGCTCCATTTTTTGTTATTATTTTTTATGTATTATTTTTGCATTTTTCTTCTGCAATTTCATATTTAAAAATTTTAAAATAAATTTAGCAAGCATGTTGTCTTTGGCTGGATTTAGTGAAAAAGAAAAGAATGATCTTTATCATGCTATAGGGTACACCAAAGATAGGGAACATCCTGCTTATTCAAAAGAAGTAGATTTTATTTACATTTCCTCAAAAAACATATTCTTGTGTTAAAAAAAAATGCTTGTGACACATGCTCCTTTTTTATTTATTTCATAATTTTTTTTGCATAGTTTATATCATTGAAGTTCATATTAAATAAACGATAACTGTTAGTTGAAATAATGCTAGTTCAGCATTTTCTCGGTAATCGGAAAAGACAACAAAACAAATTTGGAATATAACATCTTGACAATGGTTCTGGGGTTATCCCTAAAATTTGGAACCCCAATATTTTTTTTGGTAGAGGAGTTCAATAACAGTCTTCTCAAGACTTGATAATCTCAAGAAATATCTTGATAATCTCAAAAAATCTTGTTATTTCAACTGATAATAGAATTATTTTAACCCACAACATCTCAACAAGCTATAGGTGTTTTTAGCTAAAAATTTCTTAGTTATCATTTATTTGATATGGGTCACAAATGATATAAAAACAGTTTAGTTCTGAGACGTAAATGTGCATTGATATGTTGTAGTTACAGACTCTGGGTCTGTCCATTGTTTTGTGCTGTATAGTTGTACATCAATGTAACAAGTTTGTTTAATAGTATATATAAATCTATTTAATCTAAATAGATTCTATATTTTCGTTCTCAAGTTTTATTACATTTTTTAGTATGTTCGGTCTCAAATTTCTTTGCATCTTGAAGCAAGCTCGGTTAATTTGAAAGATGAAACAAATAGGTATTTATCATGAGATGTTTATCATGTGATGTTTATCATGTGATATTTATCATGTGATGTTTAGGAAACAAAAATATTGAATCATAATATAATTTTTTTACTATTTAAATATGTTTACTAGTATAAGAGATTTGAACAAGAGTTTTATAAATAGTAAAAACTAATCTCAAGTAGACATCTGATATGACATCAATGTCATTAACGTTGCATATAACATATAAAGTAAACATTTTCATTTTGTAAGATAAAAATAGTTTTATTTCATTTCCACTTTTTAGATCTATTGATTAAATACTAAATAAAATACTATTAAAATTTTTATTATTTATTAATATTGTTAGTTGACGTATTGCAATTTTTTAAACTGCAATAAAGATTTTTTTAAAGTTCAAACCTGTTCAAAAGTGTAAAAAGGAGTACTTCTTGGTTGCAATACACCTAATTTGAGCCCATATGGTAAAAAAAAAATGTAAAAACTAACATAGAGCTATGTTACTAACATAGCTCTATGAGTTTTGAGGAAAGAAAAAAACATAAAAAAACAAAAACAAACAAGAGAGCAGCTTTAAACATTCAATGTTTGTACCTCAAGTGAATGTTTGCACCACAAGCTTTTTTCTTAAAACTTGGTATTTAAAAAATTGTTTGCTAAAATGAAAATTAAATCAGATACAATTATAGTAAATTATCCAGTAAATACCAAAAATGTTTGGGGATTAATTACTTAAAAACTGTGTTTAAGGAGCATTTGATATGCCACAAGATTAACCTACAAAATATTATTTCCAGTCAAAAATTCTGTAGGATCTTATTTGATTTTGGAACAAAAAATATCAGACATGACATTTTGAAATTAAAATTGAATCAAATGAGTTTTTAATCACTTCTTTTTTCTTTTCAAAGCTTTTTCTTTTCAAAGCAGATATTTATATATTATAATATATTTTATTTAAAATTTACATATTAAATGAAATATATTATTTTATTTTGTAATCTGCTTCACTTAACCACATACCTGTTTTATTATATATATACATATATATATACATATACATACATATATATATATATACATATATATATATATATATATATATATATATATATATATATATATATATATATATATATATATATATATATATATATATATATATATTGCCAAATGATCTGTTAAGCACAATTAAAATAAATATTTATAATAGAACCCTTTGTAACCCTTTGTAACCCTTTGTAATAGATTTGTGTAATAAAGTGATTAATTTGTATCCCTTATAAAAACGGTTTTGATGATTTTTGATAAAAAATCAAAAAATGTGTTAGCAACAATTAAATATAGTTTATTTTTACAAAAGTTAATGTTTAAGTATAATTAGTAATTTAATTGGCTAAAAAAAATCTATTAGTGTGTAATTGGCTGTATTCAAAAAGTCTAGTTTAAAGTGCTTAGTTACTGTATAATTGACATCAAACTTAACTGTTTTAATGTGAACAACTTTTGAATTGATATCACAAAAATCAGGTAATATAACTATCATATATAACTTAAAGCTATTATTTAAGCTATTCATTTTTGAACTTAATTATTTTTTGTTCATCTAAAAATTAATTATTTTTTAACTTTAGGCAAGTATTTTATGTTCTGTTGTTAAAAGGGAATCTGTTATGAAAAGAGGACAACTACTATTCATTTTGGGTGGCAACTTTAGGCAAATACTGCCTGTTGTGAAAAGAAGGCAACCAGCTGAAGTTGTAGAAGCATGTTTAAAATGTTCTTTGCATTGGTAATGGTAATGGCAAAAGTTTGCATTAACTTAAAATATTAGAGTACATGATGGGAAAAGAGAATTTTTACAATGGCTATTAAAACTTAGTAGTGGAACAATATCTGTCATAAAGAAAGTTCCTATTAAAGGATATATTGAAATACCACATTAGTGCATTTTTTGAGGAAAAAACTCAATTGTTAGTAAGATATGTGAAGATGATAAATGAGATGATTATGCTAAACAAGTTATTATAACACTCACTGATCTGGATTCACTGTCAATCAATGAGAAATTGATTGAACGTTTACCGGGAGAATGTTGCACAAACAATGTTATATTTTCTAATGTTCTTAATTTATAGTCTTTAGTTTTTTCATTTCAAAAATTCATAGTAAGCAAACACCCAAGCAAAGTTGTATATATGTTATGACTTTAGTTATTAGTTGTACATTTTATTTATCATTTATACTTTTTATTTATTTGAACATTTTATTGCATTATTTAACAAACCCAGTGGGCAACGGCCCTTAAAAAAAATCTATTTTGAATGTTCAAAAGGCATCAAAACTTTTAAAAAACGTTTAAAAGACATTCAAAAGAGGTCTTTTTTATGTCCAGTGCCCACTGGGAAATTAATAAATTGCATGATTTTTTTAAAAACTAATATTGTTTCAAAAATTCAATATAAAAATTCAAAAGTTGAATTATCAAAATAACATAACTTTTGAATGATTTAAAAATCATTCAAAATAATAAAAATTGTTTAAATCCCAAATTCATTTTCTCATCTTTAGTGTTGTTAATAATTTTGATCTTTGAATAAGAATATATAGTTGGCTTTTTATTAAGGATATTCATTACAAAATTTATCCCATTGCAAAAATGGTATTATAACTAAGTAATTTTTTCTGAAAAAATTTGTTTGTAGTCACGTAATTATTTTAATACATGTTTAATCATCATCCCTATCCTTAATGAGTGAGTATTCTGGACTTTCCATATTTTCTTCTTCCTTTAGTTTGCTTACACCATAGAGCTTTGGGATGGATCATTTCTGGAGACTTTTTGAATGTTTCTGGAATACTTTATGCACCTTATTGTAATGATTCGACTTTATCTGTTGTAATCATTTCTACAGATGATAATGATGCCTTAGATGTTTCTGGAATGTTACCTGATTGTAATGATTCTTCTTTATTGGTTGTTACAACATTAACAGGAAGTTTTTCTCCTATCGCTTTCAAATCAGGGCAATCTGTTACATATGCAGACTCAAAATAATTTACAGAAAAATTGATCTACAAAAAGGCCAGTTACTAGTGTTGGCAAATGCTGATATGACTTTGTTTAATGAAAATGATGTGTTTATTAAAGCAGGTGTTAATTAAAACTAAATATGATTTGTTAATTAAAGTAGGCTTAATTTTACCAGGATTACTTAGCATCCAATCATAAAAAATAAATTTTAATTTACCTTTAAATGGCCCATATAGTCCTACATCAAGAGGTTGTAGGCAATATGTCTAGTGACTTGACGTGTTACAAATACAATTCCATACTCTCTGCAAAGCATAAATGCTTCAAAAATAGCATAGAATTGATGATTCTCTAGTAAAACTTATACTGGATTATCTTTCATACAGTTAATGTGCATTAAAACTTCAATGAAACAAACTCCATTTATCTAATCAGAAGAGTTTGCTAATCCTAAGCTAACTTCTGGTGCACCATTTAAAAATTCTTTTTTAAAGCCAACTCTAGGAAATATAAAAGCTGGTGGGGTTGTGCTGCCTGTTGCTCCAATTATGGCACATAATGTGATAATTTAAGATGAGAAATTTTGATCTAACAACATACAAAGAAATTTACAAAACAATCATGTCATTTGGAGTAAAATGTTTTCCTGAAGATCCCATTCCCACATATCTACTATGGAATAATTTAGAAGCATTAAACATATGGGTTGAAATAGTAAACCTATGGCTAGAATCAAGCAGCATGGATTTTCTAAAAAAGTGCATTACTTTTTTAGACAATTCATGCTGACATTACTTCCAATAATAAAAAAGTTAGACTTTGCCACAGATACTGAAGACTTCAAAAATTAAAGACCAGTTTCTAATTTAGTATTTATCAGTAAGCTAATAGAAAGAGTAGTTTCCAATCATCTTGATTCCCACATGACAACAAACAGTCTTCATATAGAATATCAATATGGATATGAAGAACATCACTCAACTGAAACACTTTTACTTACCTATGGCTAGAGAACTTAAGCTTACCAATGATATATTTGAACTCTTTGATAAACATACACCTTCAGTACTAATATTACTTGATCTAAGTGTTGCTTTTGACACCATTGATCAGCGAAAACTACTTGGACTATTAACTAGTGAAACAGGTATAATTGACTCAGCTCACAAGTGGTTGGAATCATTTTTAGTTAACCATACCCAAAAAGTCAAAATTGGTAACTCATATTGCACAAATCAAAGTGTAAAATATGGAGCACTACAAGGTACTGTCCTAGGTCCAAAGCTCTTTACTATCTATATGAGACCACTATTTAAATATCTGAACATATTCAATGTTAAAACTTTTGGATACTCAGAGGATCATCAAACTCTAAAAGCATTCCTTACTTTATCTTAATATAATGCACTTATCCTGGATACACCAAAATGTCTTGAATACATATTTAAATGGATGAATGAATCATTCGTATGTATTAACCAATCAAAAACAAAAATATTAATTATGGTACTACCTAGCATTCAAAAAGATATTATTATTATTAAAGGTACTTTTGTTAACAAGGAATGTTAGAAAGTTTAGGTGTGATACTTGACAATGAGTTATCTTTAAAAACACAAATAGTTAAGGTTGTTAAAAACTGCTACGATATATTGAGCAAAGTATCCAAAATCAAACAATTCTTATTGCACAAAGATTTGTGCACCATAGTATGGTATTGCACAGCTAGATTATTGCAACTCCCTCTACTTTGGAATTGAAATGGTACTATTAAAAAAACTGCAGTCTGTTCAATATTGTGCAGCAAGACTAGTATTTAAAACTAGAATAGAAAATCATATAAGCGATCAGGAATTTAACAATTTGCGTTGGCTGAAAATTAGAGAAAGAATCTATTTCAAGGTCCTTGTAATAATGCACAAATCTATTATTCCAAATCGTTATGCAATTTAATTCACTTCTCAATGTCAGAAAGAACACTAAAATTAAAAGAAACAAAATACAGTAATCGTTTTGGTAATCAAGCATCATCCCACCATGGTCCTAAACTTTGGAATATACTTCCAAATATCATCTGTGACAAAAAAAACACAATTATTTATAAGAAAAAACTAAAATCTTATTTAATGGTGAATGATGAACTATTCCACTAGAAAACTCTTGAATTTTAAATTAAAAACTCTTGAATATTAATATTAAAAGTTTTACTAATATAAAAATTTTTGCACAGCTGAGCAAGTGTTTTGCTATCCAATATTCCAATATTCTGGCAAAACACAGTAGCTGTGGGTAAACCTATGTATTTATTTATAATTTGTTCTCGTTCTGCAGACACGACTTGTTCTACCCGCTTTATTCCCTTAGGAGTAACTATACAAGGATTACAGCTGATACTCCTGTATCATCAAGATAAAAAATTGTTTTTTCATAGTTTACAAAAAATTTGGATACATTGACCTGATTGAAACTAGTCGCTCGTGAAATACCGGTATTTTCAAGTTTCATAAACTAAGTTGCCTTCTAATAAATCCTTTCATCCAGTCTAGTCCTGCAAGTTGGTTATCTGATCAAGATTTGTCAATTTTAATGCCATGATTCAAACTAGTCGTAGGACAATATTCACACTTGTTTATAAGTAAGACCATATAGGTTCTTACTACTTTTAATTTAAATATTCAAGAAGAAGTTTTTTTTGATGAATTGAAAATATTTACTGGTTTGTGTATTTAGAACTAAATGGATACTCTTTTTCTTTACATCTTCTAGTTTAGAGAAACCTTTGTATTTTTTAAGTTTGTTATGTAAAGACATAACAGGTATGCTATTAATTTTAGTGCAATCTCTAATATACTTCTTAACTTTTATTACCATATTAATTGCAACGCATACTATCCCTTCTGATAACATGCATCTTGTTGTTTTTTTAATCTACTTGCATGTCATTTTTCTGAAAATATATAAATAATTAATTTAAATAACTATTATTTAAACAAAGATACATAAATTATATATTTGCAAATTCACTGTGAAGCACAGTGACTGCCAGGTTTGAAGTCTCCCTGCACCCAATTTTTTGTTGTTATTAATTAACTGCTTAACTTTTTGTCATTAAAATAACTACTGTGTTATTAAGAAATAACACAGTAGTTAAATTAAGTAAGGGTATTGAGAACCTCCATAGAGATAGCTAAAATAAAAATTTAATACATTTTGATTTTATATTAAAAGGGGAGGGGTGGTACATAGGTAAACCCAATTTTGACACTATTGTGGGTCAATAATTTATTAACTTAAATAATGAACATGTTAACTATTTATGAAATGTTGAAAATTCGACAATACTTAACTTCAATAACTTAGCATAGTCAGAGTGGTTTTTTTGTCTCTTATACTTAATTAATTTTTTTTTTATACTCATGATGAACACCTGCTAGTTCTGAGTAAATTCATCTCCTATACTTAATCCATATATTTTTTTATAATCATGATGAACAGAATAACTTGCTTGTTCTGAGTAAATTCAAAGTCCATTATCAGCATTGGTACTTTTTAGAAATGGTACAATATGGTTAACTGCAATATGAACTTTCCATGTTTTATTTAAAGAAATATTTTCAAAGTAATGACTAATATATTCCATTAAATTAGCACGAGTCGTCCCATAACAGCAGATTCAATATCACCAATAATTTTTTCTACTATAGTAGCATGTTTGATTGTTGGAAACTTTCTTAAACATTCAATAACTGGTAAAGTAAATCACGTTTTCTTTGTTCAGCAATATCAAGAGCAAGAACATTTAACATATCTAAAAGTTGGTTGCCATCAAACCCAATGCCATGGTAACCTCTAAAATATATATAATTTGAGTTTAACCATTGTTCAAAGCCAGGCCGTAGTTTTGGTAAAAAATTTTCAAAAGTTGTTACAATTTCAATTAAAATGCAACTCAGGTACTGGAACTAAATTTTCTATAATTGTGTCTGGATCCTCTTCAAGATATAAAGCTCTTGGATTAATTACATTTTTATATTCAGCCATCTTTGATTTTGGCTTTTAAAGGAAAAGTTTGTTTTACTTAACCATCCAAAAGACTCTCTCCTTCACACAACAAACAACTATATTTTACAGCATGGCTTGTAATGCCATTAAAACATTGATTTTGCACACTTTAAATCAAATGCAACAGAATACTTAATATTTTGAAGATTAAGAGGATTAACTAATTTCCTAAGATTTCTATTGTGTTCAGATATTCTTTCTACAGTATCAACAATAAAACAATGCTTAACTCTAGCATTATCAAGGTCAGGTTGGTTGCTTGTTTTATCATGTGGATTAAAAACAGTTCATTGTGACCTTTAAAAAATCTTGACCAGAATCCACAGCAACCCTTACAATTGTAGAAGGAGGGTCAATATTTCTTTCAGTGATTATAACATATCAAAATTCATTAATATCCTTTATATAAATCATTGATTATTTTATTAAATCACCAACTTCAAAAAATTCTTATTTACATAAAAAATATTTATTCATTTCAGCTTTTAAAGCTTCTAATTTTTCAAATATATTTCCTTCAATACTACTTTAAAACCTAAAACTCTTTCTAAATATAGAACACATTTATTTGGTTTTACACAAGGATAGTTGTAAACATTTTATAAGCTCCATAATTGTTCCGAAAGACACTTGATTTAGACTTGCACGATCACATTTTTATTATGATTTAATACAGAAGTAAACATTTTATTATCTCATGATGTTTCTAAAACGCCAGAAGTTCTTCTGATAACTTGACGGTTTCTCTAAATAAATATTTCTTAATTCAGAACAATTTATTTTTTATGGTTTAGAGCAAAACTGAAATTCAATGACCTTGTAAATCAAAAAAGACTACTTAAATCTATTATTCTATTTATGTAAAACTATATAAACTAGTAATATAAAAAATATAGCACATTAAGAAAGCATTTTAAATGCTAAAATAAGCTGTCTAAATAATTTTTCTTTCAAATTTATGAAGCTTCATTGAGACACAGTTCTTTCCTTTTACAAGTTTGATAAAAAGCAAAATAGTACTAATGGTTTTAAAGCAAACAGCATATATATTGCTGACCTCCATTTAATCACACTTTAAGTTGTCGCGCACCAGAGAATGTTTAAAAACAAAAAAAGCCAGCAAATTAAAGTTATTTTGTTGAAAATGGAGAATAATTTATATAATTAAAAATTATTAATTTAATTTTTTGATTTTCATAAACTTTTTCACTCTATTAGAGATTTTAAGTAATCAATTATTTATTATCCTATTTGTAACTAAGTATATATAAAATAAAATCTAATTTGACATTCTTTAATTTGACATTCTTTAAGCTATTAAAAATGAACCAAAAATGGAAATGACTTGAAACTTCCAAGAAATTTCAAGTCATTTCCATTATTGATATATCTTCTCTTTCATAAAAATGCTTTTACTTTTTCAATTTCTTCTGATGTGATGCGAACTCGCGTGATTTCTTTAGTAGAGCATGTTCTTCTAACTGCTCTTCCATGTTCATCTAACTGTTCTGCAATAGTTTGTCTTTTATTTAGAGACTTTGGAAGAACCTGTTTTCTAAAAATTCTATTTAATATAAAAAAACCTAAATAATGCGAAAGCAATAACATTAAAAAATATAATTAAATACTTCTTTAATACTTTTGTCATTGACGATTTGCATTTATAAGAATTATCACTGTTAACATTCAAACTGATGTTAACAGTGAATTCAAGTTTCTTTTTCATTTTTAACCTTTGGTTGTGAAATTTCGCTATATTTTTTTGCTTGTTTTCTTTTCTTGGTGTTAATAACTGTCTCCTTTAATAACTTCTCTTTCTTTCATTTTCCAACAACGCTTTTCTGCTTCTCGCTCTATAAACTTTTGATCTTTCGCTTTTCTGTTTCTCGCTCTATAAGCTTTTTGATGGTTGTAACGCATTAATTTGATAAATATATTCTTTTTCTATATATAGTTGGAGTGGGTTTTTATAAATAATGTTCTACATAATCTTTAATTTTGTCTTTAAGCTAAACTTAAAAGTAATAGTTACTTTTTAGTAACTCACAGTGGCTGGTGAACTTTAATTCAGATAAAACCCAATTTTTTTTCAGCCAATCTTTATCACAATAATTTAAATCTTCTTATATTTATAAAGGGTGATGTACTTGATGAGTCATCTACCCATCATCTTCTGGGATTAAATCCATTGCAAAATTAGCATTTGCTAAGGTTACATCTCTTTTGCTCGACACTTTCTTACTCCAGATTCTCTATAAATCTCAAATCCGTCCTTGTATGGAATACTGTTGCCATTTCTGCCTTTCTCTTTTAGACAAGGTGCAAAAACGCATTGTAAACATAGTTGGACCTGCTCTTGCAGCCAACCTCCAACCATTATCACATCATTGCAATGTTTCTTCGCTTTTCTACAAATATTATAATGGGCACTGCTCTAAAGAGCTAGCGTCTCTTGTGCCATCTACTAAGATTAATTCTCGTAATACTCGGTATTCAATTAAGTCTCATCCTTTTTCTGTGACTGTTCCTAAATGCTCCAAAAACTTTTATTTATCTAGTTTTTTTCCTCGAACATCAGTTATTTGGAATTTGCTTCCTTCATCTTGCTTTCCTGATTCATATAATTTGCAAACTTTTAAGTCATCTGTCAATCGTTTTCTTGCTCTACAAACTTCATCTTTTCTTTTCCAGTAACTTCCAACTCTAATAGTGGTTGCTTGTAGCCTTGTTGGAAGCAAAGATGTTTAAAAAAAAAAAACAATAAATAAAAAAAAAACGCAGCATAGAAACCTTTTTCAAAGCTTCACAACAGGGCTATATAAAAACGTCAAAAAATGTTTACATCTTTAAAACAATACTATGGTACGATAAAATGATTTTTTTAATGACTTTTTAGCTTGAAAGTATTTTCAAATAGTTAAAAAAAAATTTATTGAGGTTAGTATATGTCTTCCAAACTTTTTTTTTTTCCCCTCTATCTCGTGCAATTGCCCATATATATATTAGGGTGGGGCATAAAACACCAAAGTCAATTAAATACCATAGTAATTTTTCTGGTTCCTTTTGATAAATGAATTAAAATGATGTAATTTTTTTTTTTTTTTATGGGTACCCCTATGGTCAGTCTCAGCAGTCCGAAAATACAAAAATTTATAATTTTTGTAAATAATGAAGGGGGCAGGGTCACTTACAAATATTTCAAAGATATCTTAAATGTTATTTTTGTAGCCTGATATATCTAATTTTTGATTATGTTTTGTTTTACTGCTAAAGATGATGGAAATGGTTATTTAAATACATGCTCTGTATATTTGGGAAGTGGGAGGGAGGAAAGGAGTAAGTTAAAAAAAATCCGTAATTTTCAAAATTTTCATTTTAGTGTAAATAAAAATAATGTCAACAAGCAATAGTTTTGGAAAAATATCTCATCATGAAGTTTTTCTTGTTGAAAAAAGAATTGGAACAATGTTACACAATATCATTGCCAATTAAAAAAACCCTATTGCAATATTACCATTACAGAGATCTTATACTAAGAGCTGGTTTTCCAAACATTTCTTCAGTTAATATAACTTCATGTCCTCTTGGAGATTTCTTTACTGCACAGTGTGCTGAAATAGGCAGTTGTCTCCAAAAATGTTTACTATGCGTCCTTTACGAGGTAAAGAAAATTTGGCAAAAAGGAATTCCTTTTATTAATACTGACAAGCATATCAGGTTTGTATTATATTAAAATGATTTTAAATTTTTAGTTTAATCCAATTAAAATTAATTTTATATAATTAACAATTATAAAGTCATAAAATTTTATATATTTATAATAAATTATATTAATTTTAATGCATTCTTCTACTTTTGTTTTAGAGACAAGATTGTTGACTTGGAAAAGAAGAGAAAAGATTTAAACAAACACAGGAACCATTTAAGTACAAATTTAGTTTTAAAAATAGAAAATTTTTCAAGAATGCCAGAGGTGGTATTTGATATAATTCATAGCAATTGTGAAGATATTATTATGAAAGATAAAACTAAAGATTTAAAAACTAGAAAAGAAGATGTAGATTTTCTTAACGACCAGAAAGGAGCACTTGTTCAGAAAATGTTAGATAAAGATAAAATTTCACAAAAAATTGTAAAAAACAAAACAAAAAGAGAAATGAAAAACAAAATCAAAGAACAACAGAGAGAAACCAGAAAGAGTTGGTTACTGAAAAATTTGAAAACGTAACAAAACTTTTAAATACTTTAGATAATGACCAAGATGAAGAATATCTACAACCTTTTAAAAAAATCAAATGCTGTTCCTCTTATTGTTCCAAAAAATATAGGAAAAGATTTAGCTCTAGAAATATGGAATACGTTCTACTGCACTGAGTGCAACTCTCGCTTCTCTTATAAATAGCAGTACTCAAATGACAGATGATTTTTCTATTTCTAAATGAAGTATTTAGAGACAGAAAAATTATATGTAAGTAAAATTGCCTGTAAAATTAAAGACAACTTTATTATATTGGCTAAGTGTAAAAGTCTTACCAAGCATGCCAGGTTTATGGCACCAGGAGTTTATTATTTAAGATACGACCTTCATCAGCCACAATTCAGTAGCGTATGTCCTAATATAATATCATTTCAAAAGGGAAAGGTGGTTCATGACATTGCTTCATTTTTATATATTTCATGAGCAAAATACTCAAAAAACCTTTAAAATTACACGCTCATAATTTTACGAAGTTTTATTTACGCTCTTTGATAACGTGTTTCAGTTTTATGAGATATTATTGTGCTGGGCGATTTTATTTATCACATGCACTGATATATATATATATATATATATATATATATATATATATATATATATATATATATATATATATATATATATATATATATGTATATATATATATATATATATACATATATATATATATATATGTATATATATATATACCTCTCTTGTATGGTTCCCTCTTGTACACGTCTCTTGTATGGTTCAGACTTTGTCACCTCACCTAAAGACAAAGCTGAATTGTTTGCTAAGAACTTTTCACCAATATCATGTCTTGATTCCACTAGATGTGTTCTACCTGATATTGCCAACAAACGGGTTGATCCATTGCTTGACATTCATATCACTCCAGCTTCTGTATCTAAAGTGATTTCCTGCTTAGACTCTTCTATAGCTTGTGGCCCGGACAACATACCTGTTATTCTCTTGCAGAAGCTGTCGTCTATACTCTCAAAACTATTCAACAAGTGCTTATCAGAGTCATGTTTTCCAGCCTGCTGGAAAGCGGCATCTATTATCCCTATTTTCAAAAATTCTGGAGAGTGATTTGATTTGTCTAACTACCGTCCCATTAGTCTTCTTCCTATCATAAGCGAGGTTTTTAAATCTTTAATTAATAAACACTTAATTTCTCATCTTGAATCTAACTTACTTTCTGACCATCAATATGGATTTTGATCTTCTCGTTCTACAGCTGATTTGCTAACAGTAATAACTGATAGATTTTATCGTGCATTAGATAAAGGTGGAGAGGTTAAGGCGATTGCTCTTGACATTTCAAAAGCTTTTAATAAAGTTTGGTATGCTGGTCTTCTCCATAACCTTTCTTCTTATGTTGTATCTGGCAACATCTTTAAGATTATTGAATCCTTTCTTTCCAATCATAATATAAAAGTTGTCCTCGATGGACAGCACTCTTCTTCTTATTCTGTAACTTCAGGGGTTCCTCAAGGTTCTATCCTTGGCCCTATACTCTTTTTAATTTACATTAACAATCTTCCAGATATTCTCACATCTAAGATGGCATTGCATGCTGATGATACTACCATTTGTTTTTGTTGTGATAAGAAGCTAACACTCTCTGATTGCTTGGAGGGGGCATTTGAGCTTGAAAAGGATCTCACTTCTGCTACAGCATGGGGCTCACAGTGGCTGGTGAACTTCAATTCAGATAAAATTCATTTTTTTTCAGCCAATCGTTATCACAATAATTTAGATCTTCCTATATTTATGAACTCGATGAGTCACCTACTCTTCATCTTCTAGGATTAACTCTTACTTCCAATCTTTTTTGGCAACCATATATCAAATCAGTTGCAAAATTAGCATCTGCTAAGGTTGCATCTCTTTATCGAGCTCGACACTTTCTTACTTTGAATTCTGTTCTCTATCTCTATAAATCTCAAATTCGGCTTTGTATGGAATACTGTTGCGATATCTGAGGCGGATTTTCTAATGATGCCCTTTCTCTTTTGAACACAGTGCAAAAACGCATTGTAAACATAATTAGACCTGCTCTTGCAGCCAACCTCCAACCATTATCACATCTCGTAATGTTGTTTCTCTTTCTCTTTTC
>NC_088931.1:47822500-47852500 GCF_038396675.1 Hydra vulgaris
AGTTTTCTAACTTGAATGTTTTGTCTTCAATTATCTTTCGTGAGGTTTTCTTTTTGGCACGATTAAGATTCTGAACCATGGCGGCTTTTGTATGAACATCAACGCACGGGTCGAAAAAAGCCAAGTCAATCAAATGTTCTGAAAAATACCATAGGTGTCTTTTGAAGGTTGTCATTGCTGCATTTCTAACAACATTGTTGCAGGTATAATCATTCAAAAGTCTCAACAGTTTTAAGTCATTAAATGAGGCTCTTTCTGCCAAGCAAGCTTCACGCCAAAATTTTCCATAGACTAGAGCAACAAACAAGCTGATGTCGGTCAAAGCTTTTCTTTCATGAGCAGTGAGAGTCACTTGATTCTTGAAAAGAAGGATTTTGATGGAATAGATGCCCTTTGCCATCCACCTGGCGTGGTGCATGGCTCCAGGTGCTCAGAGTCGCACTTCTTTTTTTGGGCAACCACCAAGATAGATGAGGTACAACTGAAGAAGCTTGCCATAGTCTTGGCGAGCTTTTTTTTTATTGGCGTTGGTGATGGCTTTTTACAGCTTCTTTGTAGTATGCAACCATTTCATTGTGGAGATCAGTCATGGATCCACTAAAGAGCGTTTCATCAGCAGCATCATATTTGCTTTGGTCAAATGTTGACCATTTTTTTTGAAGTTGTTTGCATAAACCTACATCAGGTCCAATGGTAGCTCCAAGATATGTGGATGCAAATACGCTGGAAAGTATAGTTTCAAAAACATGGTGGCGACATGCTATCCAAGGTCTTTCTTGAGAGTTTTTTCAATAATTGTGCAAGCTCCAGATTTTAAGCCCGTATTTGAGGCTGTTGTATCAAACACAAGCCCAGGTATTTTGTCTTTGAGATGCCAATTATCCAATAGTTCAAGGCAGGCGCTAGCTTGCTTCTCACCTATTTTCCTTATGATTTTTGGAACCCCAAGTAACTTTTCTTCTCCAGCTCCAGAAACTAGGATTGCAATTCTGTCTACCTTTACATTTGTCTAGGCAATATGTGGTAGGAGTTTTCCATCCCAGTGCAACAAAAGTGGTACCTGGGTCGAATATGATTTTTGGTCTTCGACTGTCTTGGACTTGCGTGTATCCATTCTAGAACTACGGATAGTGCTGCAAGAAACTGAAATGCTATCTAGATCATGTCCAAGAGTTTAAGCAGCTGCAGCAATAACATAAGTAGCTTGCCAATCACTAATGTTAACGTGGTCAAGTGTGAGGTTCAAGTCTGGAGTCAGAATGTTATTCCTTGCCTTTTTTGGAGCTGAGCGAGGTAGCCTTGTGGAAAAGCTGAAAAGTTTATCACCAGATACAAACTCAGTTTCAGAAGCAGAAGAGCTGGAGGAATGTTCTGACATTAGAGTTGAAGTGACCACTTCTTGGTTTTTCCTGGCATCTTCAGCATCCCTTTCTTTTTGTTTTAAATGTTTTTCTGCTCGTTTAATTTTTCCGGATTCCTTTTGGGCAAAATGCTTATCCATACCTCCAAAATTGGAACTGGAGAGATCTTTTCACTGGGATACTAGAAACGCTTTGTCTTCCTCATTGTACATAGTCTGCAATGCATCTGATCTTGTAACATCAAAAAGTTCATGTAAATCATTTTTGAAAATTTCCTCTTACATTGTATTGGCGCTTGAGTTTAATGATTTCTTTTCTTCCTTGTGATAGTAGAGGAAGTTTGCCACGGCTTTTTGATTTGAAGGAAGTCTGGAGCATTCCAACTTTTTCGTTGATTTTCCAATTAACCAAGCACTGGCAGAACTTCTCGTTGTTGGAGCTTTTGCCATTTTTACCTAAACAATGAACCAACAACCATTGCCTCAAGTTTACCAGTTCTGCTTATGTTATAGAAAACTTCTATTTCATGCAAACATTAAAAAAAAAATTTAACAAATGATTGAAATAACCTACTACTACTACTACTACTACTACTACTACTACTACTACTACTACTACTACTACTACTACTACTACTACTACTACTACTACTACTACTACTACTACTACTACTAGTCTACTACAGAATGATAATTTTTAGTTTAATAATAACCATTTTCAATTTGAACAATGAATATATAAAGAATTAAAATTAAAGACAACTGTGTGTGATATAATAATTATTTACTAAATTATAATTGATTTAATCAGTAATCATATTAATAATAGTGGAGAGTCATGCAGGAAATACAAACATGAGAAGAAGTGAAAGCAACTAAAAGTTGACTTTCACTTCTTCTCATGTTTTGAAAATTAAAATTAAGTAAGCAAAAAAGGTTGCTAAACAAATAATATATTTCTTTTTAAAATCTCATTTTACAGATTACTATATTTAATTTATTATAAAATTATTATACATTTATTATATTTAATATATTTCACATTAACCAAAACTACTATTACTTAGTTTTACTCTCACACTTAGAGGCTAAAGTATATAAAATGAAACCACCGAACAAAAAATGAAATAACTTCAGATAAGCCAAAAAAATTGAAATATTACATAATATTTTTAGTGTCCACTTTGTTGTTCAACTTTGCGCCACCTCTAAATATTACTGAATCTGTCTCATTTTTGGCTTAAGGACTCCTCTTATGTATAGAAACAAGAGCAATTATGACCCAAATTGATATTAAAAAATTTTAACACAGTAACTTGGACCACTCTAATATATATATATATATATAAATATGTATATATATATATTATATATATTGTATATATATATATAAATATATATATATATATACAATATATATATATATATATATATATATATATATATATATATATATATATATATATATATATATATATATATATATATATATATATACATACAGTATATATAATATATATATATACAGTATATATAATATATATATATACAGTATATATAATATATATATATACAGTATATATAATATATATATACATATATATATATATATATATATATATATATATATATATATATATATATATATATATATATATATAATTTAAATACTTAAGAAAGAAAATACAATCTGTTTTAAACAAAAATGAAACATATCTGAAAAATTCTTTTTATTTTATTACTAAAGAGGAAACATGGGAGATTGAAAAAAGTCAGGTTCGCATTTCATTTGATGTAGTAAACCTGTACCCATCAATTTCACTTAAGGAAGCTACTTTAATTCTTATAGACCAATTAAATAAAGATGATCCTTACAAATATTTTGCCAAGCTTCCCATATTAGAAACAAGACAACTTATAGAGCTTTATATACATTGTTGTTATTTCCTGTGGAACAACGAGAAAAAAATAAAACCGGAATTCTCCATAATTTGGAGAATTTCTATTTTAAAGGATTTTCATTAATGGTAGTACTAGCAGAATCTTTTTTACAATATCATTAAAAAAAAAACTTTCAAAATTGCAATAGCATTTAATTCCTCCTTTTAACCTAAAATCCTATTTAAGATATGTTGATGATAGCCACGCTAAACTTTCAAATACTCAAGATGCAGAAGAGTTCCTAATTATATTAAACAAACAACACCCTGCAATACAATATACAATTGAAACTGAATGTAAAAATAGAACTCTGAACTTCCTTAATGTAACCATAATAAATAATATCAATGGTAAATATGAGTTAAAAGTTTACAGAAAGGAAGCCATTACAAACATTCAGATTGTTCGTAACTCACTCAATTCACATGATTTTAAACGCAATATTTAAAGGTTATGTTCACAGGGTCATTGGTAGATTGAAACTTTAGAGTTTACCACCCTCTCATCTTTGCAAATATTTTAGATGATCAGATAACATCAACACCAATTTTGGGTTTCTCTTGTTGTAGTCAAGGGTATAAAAGAGATTTGTTAGGGATGCTTATATCCATGCAAAAGTTAAGGAAACTAAACCAAGCTAAGACTTTATAAACTTAAGTTAAGACTTTATAAACTTAAGATGAGACTTTATAAATATAAGTTTGGTATGTCATAATAGAAGATTATATAAAAATTGGGTATATTTTAGACAATTTTATTACCACTTCAAAAAATAAATTGAAAAAAATTTTTTGGTTTAAAATATTACTTGTAATTTTTTTATATTTTTATTTTGTTAAGGGAGCCAGAACCAATAGTTTTTCTCAGCACTAGCGTAAACTAGCACCTCTAGTTTTAATAAAAGGATGCATACATATATATATATATATATATATATATATATATATATATATATATATATATATATATATATATATATATATATATATATATTAGGGATGCACTGATGCCTTAACATTGGTCATGGTAACCATTGCCCAGTGCCGATAGTTTAAAAAATCAGTTTTTTTAATTTTGTGTTTCTATATTGTATAAAAAAATATGATAATTATATTTTTATATACAATATAGAAACAAAAAACTAAAAAGACTCATTTTTAGTTTTTTGTTTCATAAAAATTCTTCAGGAAAGCTGAAGAATTTTTAGAGCAGTTATGAACAGTTGCAGTAAATGGATGAGACTTAGTAAAAGTATGAATTTAAGTAGATGACACAAGTGATGCTAGCTCTTTAGAGCAGTGCCCAGTATATTATTTATAGAAAAAAGAAAGAAAAACAACATTATGACAATGTTATAATGGTTAGAGGTTAGCTGCAAGAGCAGGTCCAACTATGTCTACAATGCATTTTTGCAACATGTCTAAAAGTAAAAAAAGGCATCATTCGAAGATATGGCAACAGTATTCCATACAAGGAAAAATTTGAGATTTATAGAGATATAGAATAGAATGGTGAGTAAGAAAGTGGCAAGCAAGATAGAGAGATGCAACCTTAGCAGATGCTAATTTTGCCATTGATTTGATGCATGGAAGAAGTGAGGTCCTTTTCATGCTTAAATGCTTCCTCCAAGAATCAGAGAGTGTTCACTTTTTATCAAGACAAGATTAAATTGCATCAGCCAACAATGCCACCTTAGATGTGAGAATTTTTGTGAAATTGTTAATGTTAGTTAAAAAGAGTATAGGGAAAAGAATAGAACTTTGAAGAACCTCTGAAGTTGCAGGATATGAAGAAGAGTGCTGTCCATTGAGGACAACTTTTATAACACCCTATAAATAAATTTTCTGACAAATTTTAATTTCATTTATTATGTAATTTATTTCATGCACGCAAAAAACCTTTATTCTTATTTGAAAGAGGATTTTATAATCTATTTAAATTTAATTTAATTAAGTTAAAAATATTATTTAAATATTGAAAATAAAATGTACAAAGTAAAGGACCTCGAAAAATTTATGGAAATTTTTTTCCAAAAAAATCGAGAAAAAGGTAAAGCATTTGTTGCTAAGCAGTTTATGGAATGGGGTTTACCCAGATCAACTGCTTCTGATAAAATCGTAAAATTGGAGAACGGATCTCTAAAAAGAAAAGTTGGAAGTGGTCGAATCCCTAAGGTAGCTACTAAAGAAAATATTCCAAAGATTGCTGCATTTTTTGATAATAAGTCAGGGTGCTCCCAAATGAAAGTAGCTCAAGTTTTTAACTGTTGTCAAACTGGAGTTTCCCAAGTATTAAAAACAATGACTAACATTCGAACTTTCAAGAAAGCAAATTGTCCAGATCGTAGCCATCAGCAGAAGAAAGCTGTGCGTCCTTAATGTCGTAAATTGTACAAAATTATAAAAACTTGGATTTTGTTATGGATGATGAAAGAAAAATTTTACCTTAAACAATAGCACATTAGCTGATAATGATAGGTTTTATGCAGCTGATCCTTCTCAATGTTCTAACCAAGTAAGATACAATTTGCATAAAAAGTACAAAGACAAGCTCTTAGTTTCTTGTTGCATCAGCCCCCGTGGAATAAGCCCTCTTTATATTGATCACAGTAAGCAGGCAATCAACCAGTACACTTATAAAGAGATGCTAAAAAAAACTTTACTTCCCCTAGTATCAGAATATTATAAAAAAGACAATGAGTTTATCTTCTGGCCTGATCTAGCTCGATCACATTACGCAAAGTTGATCATTGACTTTTTAAAATTGAAAAAAATCAAAGTTGTACCCAAAGATATAAACCCAGCGTTCCAGAAGCAAGACCAATTGAAAACTTTTGGGGTGATTTAAAATGGCTAGTGTACAAGAATAATTGGAGAGCTGAGAATTTGGAAGAGCTTGAAGCAAGAATTAGATATTGTTATTTAAAGATGAATAAAGAAATTTTCCTTACTCAAATAAAACATCTTTTAAAAAAACTTTATAATATTGCTAAATATGGTATTTGAAATAATTATTTTAATATATTTATAAACTACGTATACTAACATATTAACAGTTAAAATATTAAATAATAAAACTTATTAGTTCTTAAAATATTAATTTTTAAATTTTGTCCAAAATTTTATTTATGAGGTGTTACTACAATTGGTAAAGAAGGTTTCAATAGTCTTGAAAATGTTATTTGATACACCATAAGAAGAAAGTTTATGGAGAAAACCAGCATGCCAAACTTTATCAAAGGCTTTAGAAATGTTGAAAGCGATTGCCTTAATAAATAAAACCTATGAGTTATTACCATTAACAAATCAGCAGTAGAACAAGAAAATTGAAATCTATATTGATGATCATAAAGTAAGTTATTAGATTCAAGATAAGAGATTAAGTGTTTGTTAAGTAAAGACTCAAAAAACTTGCTAATGATAGGAAGAAGACTAATGGGACGGTAGTTAGTTGAGTCAGATTGCTCTTCAGACTTTTAGAGAATAGAAATAGCAGATGCTGCTTTCCAGCAGGCTGGAAAAAAAAGCTCTGATAAGCACTTGTTTAAAAGTTTTGAAAGTATTGACGACAGCTTTGGAGAACATTTATGCATGACTATAACAGTCATGTTGTCCAGTCCACAAGCTGTAGAATAGCTGCAGAGTCTATGCAGGAAATCACTTTAGATACAGAAGCTGGAGTGATACGAACATCAGGCAATGAACTAACCTGTTTGTCAGCTATATGAGGTAGAACGCGACTAGTGGAATCAAGAGATGATATTGATGAAAAATTTTTTAGCAAACAATTCAGCTTTGTCTTTAGGTGAGGCGAGGCACAAGGTTGACATAAGAATTCAAAAATAAGGGTTTAGAGCCTATTCTAACATGGAATATTATTGACAAAGTAGAGAGCCATTCAAACCTGGTTGTAAATCTTGCAACTTATGTTTGACAGAAGAATACTAAATTATTAAATTTGCTTAATAAACAAACCTTATGTCAAAGTGCTGCCATGAAAATAAATTTCTAATGAAAAACTTAAACTTAAGTTTAATTATTTTTAAAATGTTCTAAATTATAATATAATAATAACATATTATGAGATATTACACATAAAGAAAAAAAAAGATTTTGAATTAATCTTAATTATGAACTTCTTGTTTTTATCTTAATTTAACATGTCAACCTGTTTCTCAGTGCAGTGACCTTCTTTAACAAGATTTGTATTTCAGAGATTAACATGTCAACCTGTTTTTTCAGTGCAGTGACCTTCTTTAACAAGATTTGTATTTCAGAGATTAACATGTCAACCTGTTTCTCAGTGCAGTGACCTTCTTTAACAAGATTTGTATTTCAGAGATTAACATGTCAACCTGTTTCTCAGTGCAGTGACCTTCTTTAACAAGATTTGTATTTCAGAGATTAACATGTCAACCTGTTTCTCAGTGCAGTGACCTTCTTTAACAAGATTTGTATTTCAGAGATTAACATGTCGACCTGTTTCTCAGTGCAGTGACCTTCTTTAACAAGATTTGTATTTCAGAGATTAACATGTCAACCTGTTTCTCAGTGCAGTGACCTTCTTTAACAAGATTTGTATTTCAGAGATTAACATGTCGACCTGTTTCTCAGTGCAGTGACCTTCTTTAACAAGATTTGTATTTCAGAGATTAACATGTCAACCTGTTTCTCAGTGCAGTGACCTTCTTTAACAAGATTTGTATTTCAGAGATTAGAGTTATAAATAAAATAAAATGAGTACTCGACTGTAGTGTGCTCTACTCTGTATCCTTAGAAAGTCATTTTAATTTAAAAAATCTTTTTTTTTATTAAAAATCCATAAACAATGAAAGAAACTTTTTGTTTGAACCTTGAAAAAATAGTTATTATGTTGAAGACAACTGTTGTGTTGTGTTAACAGCATAAAGTTGCTAATGTTTTTTTAGAAAAAAATTCTGTATTGAATAATTGAAATTAAAAATATAATTTTTATTATATGTTTTGCTTATGTTTTGGAGAACAGTGTGTGTTTGTGTTTGCGTATGTGTGTGTGCTCGCGTATGTGTGTGTGTGTGTGTGTGTGTGTGTGTGTGTGTGTGTGTGTGTGTGTGTGTGTGTGTGTGTGTGCGCGCGCGTATGTGTGTAAATAAAAGCAACAACAAAATAAAAAGTTTTATTTTTACTTTTAGACTTAGCAATATAGCAACTGGTAGCATGAAGGAAATTACTGTTGCATCTAGAGCTGGGATTGAATTTGCAGTAGACCATAACAAAGTTTGTAGTCATAATCATTTTTGCTTTATTATTGATAAATTGCTTTTAAATATATTTTAAGATAATGATTTAAGTTCCCTTATTTTTTTAAATTTAAAATCAGTAATATATATATATATATATAAATATATATATATATATATATATATATATATATATATATATATATATATATATATATATATACATACACATATATACATGTATATATATATATATACATATATATGTATATATGTATATATTTACATACATACATACATATATTTATATACATACATACATATATTTACATATGTAATATATACATATATATATATATATATATATACATATATATATATATATATATATATATATATATATATATATATATATATATATACACACACATATATATATAAAACTGTTAAAAACAAAATTTAACAATTTAATGTAATAGTTTTTGATGCAAGGTAGATTTATTGCCATGGGCAGTTTTTACACCCCTGCATCTCTGCAAGATACATGTTTTAAAAATGGAATTGTTTGAAAAAGTAAAACCACAATCAGTAAACTATTTTAGTGACTAATATGTTAATATTGCATTGCAATGAGATCATGTATAGAAAATAATTTACCATGATTGATGACCAACAATATTTTGAGGTGAAATAGAAAATTCGATTCAAGTTGATGTTCATCTAATACCAACAATAGACTTTAAACCAAGAAGGGAATTTATTGCACTATTAGTGTAGAGTTTGGTTGAAAAAGCAAGAATTGAAAATATTTCCTTTATGGCTGCCGAATTGTTTAATAATTTGAAAAATTTTAAAACATTGGTTTTCAAAAGGAAGTTGTGATGCAACCTCGTTATCCTGAATTAGGCCGCAGTCTGATGGGGCATATTTATTGGCCAAGTGCCTCTCTAACTGTTGAATTTATTGAACTCTACTTTTAGAATATTTTTAGTGTTTCATGAAAAATTAGAATATTTTTATTGTTCCATGTATTTGTTGGTAAATATGAAATGAGATTTTTTTGAATGGTGACTTTATTGCAAACAGAATTTAATACCAAGTGATCTATTATCATTTAGATTTTAACTTTTTTTTTTTTTTTTTAGGAGTTTTTTTTTGTGATTTTGGTTTCAAATTTAAATTTAACAAATAATGTTTTACATTCTTTATTAAATTTATTTGATAATGTATTTTTAATGTAAATGTATTTTTTTTATAATTCATTATTGACTAACTGATGCTCATTCATTAAGTTTGTATTCTTAAAATTGTTAGAATTCACTTTGTACTATAAATTTATAATATTAATTTTCTCTTCAATAATTTTCTGAAAAGTTTTAATTGTAAATGAATGCTTTTGAATTGATCTTACTTTTTTTTAATTGTTTATTTCCTTATGGAATTGTTGATGAATTTACAATATAATAAAGATTTTATATCTTTATTATATTGTATAAATAAGAAAGACAATAGAAAATAGTAAAGACTAAATAATAAAGTACATAAATTCACTGTATATAAAAATTCACAAAAAACATTAATTATACACAATATGATATATTCACTGTATATAAAAATTCACAAAAAACATAAAAAGTATATTTTTAAGATATAAAAGTTCATTTATAGGTTTTATTCATTGATATCAATTTGAAATGCCCTATTCTAATTTTTCCAGTTGGATGGAATTCAATTGAGAGGCAATTTTTTTTTAAATTATAAATATGAAAAAAAAAAAAAAGAATTATTTGTAGTTACAATTTTTTGATTTACACCAAATATTTTAGAATACCCAAACTGCTGCATTTAAATCTTGGCATACTAAGAGTGATAACTAATTTAAACTCAGATAGAAGAGCGCTCTCCGTAAAGGTCTCTTTTTTTTAAGAGCTTTATCTATATTTTTAATTTAAGTTCTAACTGCATTCTGTTTATTCTATAATATGTTTGTAACTATGTACTTGTAATATGTAAGTTGTGTAATACATAATATGTAAATTGTGTAATACATAATATGTTTGTAACTATGTAAGAACTTGTAATATGTAAAATATAAAAAAAAAAAATTAAGATTCATTTATGTAAAAAGAAAAAAGTGCAAAAAGTAAAAAATTTAAGACACATTTGTGTAAAAAATAGTGATCATATTGTTTTGAAACTTGATTTTTTAACAGAATGCGACAGACAACGAGTTGGAAACCATCTTTTATTATCAAACAGAAGTTAACCTTACAAATATTCATGTAGCTGTACAAAGTTTGTTTCTAATTTTACAAATTATAATATTGTACTGTGTGTCTCAAAATTAACACTTTGAGTATAATAAGTAACACAGTTTATTGAATTATAATGTACATAACTTTGAGTTATTTTTTTAACACATTATGCAAAATGGCCTCGATGACTTTTCTGACAAATAAAGTTTTATCAAAATTTAATATTAACATTTTGCATAAATGTGACAAAATTTGTTTGATGCAACATAATTTTTAATTAATAATTTTAATTAATATATATATATATAATAATTAATAATAATATATAATAATTAACAATATATAATAATTAATAATATATAATAATTAATAATAATTTTAATTAATAATTTAATTAAATAAAACATTTAATTTTTTTCCTGAAATGCACAGGTGGTTGTAAACTTGTTGAGATACTCCATATTGGCCACATCAATATTATCCATTTTGCAATATTTAGCACCAATCAGAGTTGCTGCTTGACAAGCCTTATTTTCAAAAATATATTCAATAAATAAAAAATATATTGCTTACGACATGCGTTTTTAAAAGAAAGAAGGTGTAGTGATTGTTACGCAAACATTTTTCAATTCTCAATACATTATCTGGTCCAGTCTAAAATTTGCTCCTATATGTTTTTCAATAACCACATGAGCTCTCCAAATCCTAAATATAGCAATTTTGGCGACTAACAAAGTTTTTTTTTTTTTGTTAATTCACCTTTCCAAGGCTTAGAAGGCCACTACAGACGAGGAAGCTACTTAATTGTGGTTATAACCCTCTCTCAAATCTATAACTCCGAAACACGAACCTTGACAAACAAGGCCGCTGTGCGGAGAAACAAGTTGATCGCGGTACTACAAGTCATCAAAATGTTGAAAATAAGCATTATCACTTAGAATTTTGCTCCAAAAAACTTGAATTATTTTTGAGATATTGTTATATAAAATGGCAGAAGTTTAAATCTTGTGATAATTTTGGGAAAGGTTTTATTTACAATGCCAAGTTGAATTGTATTCAATACTTCAATACTAATTTAAAAAATAAAATTTTAGTTTTTATAACATATAATACTATAATATATAATAACTCTATTTATTTTGTTTTACACATTAAATTTTTTTTCTTGTCGTTTTTAATTTGTTAATTTTATTACTGTAGATAAACTTAGTTTTCCAGTTGAGGTTGTTTGTTCAGAAGAACAAGAAAAAGATTTTGTTCTTTCACCAACTAGCATAAATGTTCAAATTCATAGAAGTTTGAAATTTGGCTATGCCAACTATCCAGAGTAATTTGAGTTTTGTGATAATAATAGTCTAATACAGTTTGTTATAAGTTATATATTTATAGTTTTAGTATTTTAGCAGTATTCAATTGTTATATGTTGTCTTTATTTGGTATTATAAAATTGCAAAAGAAAGGGTTAGATATGTATAGATGTAAAATGCATAGGTATACATGAAAAAATCGAAGTTACACATTGTAAAATTGCATAGAGAAAAAAAAGATTTAGTTGCACATGGAAAGATTTCATAGGCATAGAAAGGTTGTATAAGTAAAAATGAAAACATAGAAAATAAGTTAGGTACATATTGAATGATTATATAATTTCATATTGAAAGATGATTGAAAGTTGACACATTAAAAGTTTTTATATATTCAATTTTGTATTGTAAAATGCATGCAAAAATTTATTGAATACTTAAGTTATGTTGAAATACTTCATAGTTTTTTGATGCAGAAGAGCATCTAACTAGGAAGTTCACACCTCCTTCTTTACTGATGACATAAAATATGCCCAGAGTTTGTATCGAACCCTGGATCTCTTGCTACTAAAGCAAACACTCTAACCATTGCGCCATGGTTGATTTAAATTTAGATATAAAATATTTCTGAAGATAAGTGAGAAATATATTGTGTTTTTCAAAAAACCTGTGAAAAATAAGTTATTTTGTTTAAATAATTGTTAATGTAAAATGATCTTTTGTTAAAGCTTAAATGAAAACGCATGCTCAAAAAAACACTAAAAACATTAGACAAGGCTTTTTATTGAATTAATATGATTGAGGTTTGATTGAATTAATATATTTAAAACAAACTAAAAACATTTAGAGCAGTTGAAATAAATAATTTTAATAAAATGTATTAACTTGAAAAAAATTCAAGTATGTTTCATTTTTAATTAAAGTTTTATTACTTGAATAATGAGGGTATATATAACCTCTAGAAATATTATGAGGACAAATTAACAAGGTACTTAAGACTAATGTTTGAACCAAGATCTCTAAAGCTTTTTATAAATCCTTTAATATATCATAGTAGTTTGTGTTCAATGTTTTGAACACATTGCTAAAGTCTCTCAAAGCTTTCATATATTTACGTTAAAATTGTGCTTGTCCAGATAAATATGCATTTCATTATACCATTATAAGACACTCTAGTAAGATATATTATAGACATAACTATTTACAAATAGAAACACCTAATTAGTGCTCTCAAACAAATTTTCAAAAAAAATCCTTTGAAACTTAGCATTCATACTTATCAGAATATTTTCATCTTTTTTTTCACTTAAATATGGAACTAGCTCTTACTTCAAAGTATTTAAGAAGGTTTTACTTTACTTTGCTACTTTTAGATAACCCTGCTATCCATTTACTCCAATATTAACATCAACATTCTCTTATATAAAAGATCTATGTTGTAAAACAGGAAAAATTCTTACAATATACTGTCTGAAATGTTTTTTCTGCAAATAGAAAAAACATTTCAGGCAGTGGATGGTTGTCAGCAGACTAGTTTTCCAAAAATACTTCTTGATATAGATTTCAAAATTTCTCTCTGCTTTGGACTTACTTTAGACTAGAGGCTAATTTTTTAGTGGAAATTTGAAAGCAAGTTGCCTGAGATGTTAAAAAAATACACATCTTGAATGCACTATGCCTCAAAAGTGTTGTGTTACTTCATGCTTGTCAAATATGACAAAAATAATGAAAAATACATGTCCGTTTATCGTTTACCAAAAGACAAAGATGAACAACTGATGAATAACTGCAATTCCAAAAAACAATAACCTTGATTCAAAATATACTGTGGTATGCTCTAAACATCGGCTTGAAATGTTAATTTGATAATGATAAATGGTAAAAAACGACAAAATGTACCTCCAACAATATTTCATAACATTAATTTTAGTCAAATTCATGGTAAGGAACATTCTAATTATCTAACCTATATGATAATATATTCTAGTTTTTTTGATAATATATTCTACTTTATGACATAAAAAGCATTGCTTTTCATGTCATTAAGTAGAATCACATAGAAAGTCTTTATTTCATAAAAGTATATATCAAAATAATAATAATAATACTATAATAGCAATCATTGTTATTACAATATTACTGTTGTTATATTTTCATGAATTAAAGACTTTTTACTTCATTCTACTTTATGTTATAACATTGTGACTAATTTTATATTCATAATGCTCTTTTAGATTTCTACGTCAAATTAAAAGTGATTCAACATATGCAACATTTCATATGGGTTCACAGTGTTTTATTTCAATAATTTCACAGAATCGAATAAGAGTAGTATGCAAATTTCTAATTTATCAAAAGCAGTTCGTTTTTTAAACAACATTGAAATGACTAAAAAAAAGGAAGTTTTATGACAAGAATTATTCGCAATGAGAAGTACCACTGTTGGAGAGCCTCTGTACTTACCAGGTATTATTGTTCATCCCTTTGAATATATGGCTGTATCTCAAGCATTATACAAGCATTTAAAAAATAACTTTGAGCTACCTAGTGAACGATCTTTAATAAACTTGACCTCAAGAGCAAATAAACTTAACACTGTATCCTTAATTTCCAAAGTATTTCACAGTTTGGAAGACAGACAGCGCTTATCCATTATAATGGTTGATGAAGTATACATTAAAGTAACTGTCACATTTCATGGTGGAAAAGTCTATAATTATGCTCAGGATAACCTAGAGAAGCCAGAACACTCCTTGCTGTAATGGTTAAATGTTTATTTGCAGGACCTACATTTATTGTCAGTATGGCACCGGTGTCTAATTTGGATTCTGATTTTCAACAATGTTGTTGCTAATGTAATTGAATCTATTGAACAATCCAGTGGGAAAATTATTTTCGTAATTTGCGATAATAATCAATTAAAGAGACATTTTTTTACTCAATTTGATACCATTCCTAATAAACCTTGGGGCACTAAAACAAATATATTTTGTTATACGATTATGTCAACTTATGGAAGCATTTACGTAATAATTGGCTTACAGAAAGATCAAAGAAATTAAATTTCAATTTGGTGAAGCTGAGGAGTTAGTTGGTGATTGGAAAGATCTTGAGAAACTGACATTGTTAGAATTAAACTCGCTTATTAAATTATCTCATCTAAATGAGTTAGCAAAAATGAGCTAGAAAAAAATGGTAAAAATAGAATAAAAACTTGAACTTTGACAACAGCAGATGCAATATCTCACACATTAAGAGGTTTAATAGACTTAACTAGCTTTTTACTTAAAACTAGTCAAGATCATCAATTATGCTTAGTGATTTTATTTATTATATTTATTTTATTATTTAAATTTATTTATTATATTATAAGATCATCTATTATTTATGCTTAGTGATTTTTCAACTGATCCTTTAAAGAAAGTCTTTGGTAAATTAAGACAGGGTGCTGGTGGTACCTACTTTATTTCTGCTCAGCAAGCTGTTGATAAAATTCATATTCACCACGCTTTATTACTAATAAAATTTGATGCAGACTTTTAAGACTGCTCAGAGCATCACTCTTGTGATGGATGTCTTCGACAGCTAACTGAAGAAGAGAGTGAGATTTTTGACATACTGAATGATTTAGAAGAGTCTATGAAACAAGACAGCAAAAAAGGTGTGTGTTTATATTGCTGGATACATTTGTTCACAAAACCAAAATGGATAATGTTAAAGATACTTTTATTTATTATAAAATGTATGGCAGTTACTTGAAAAAAAATAAATAGGGGAGGTTTAAAACTTCCTGGTGATACTTTATGTCAGTGGGTATATTTCTGTTACATTTTATTTATGCAACAAGATTTTTCTGTTATGGTCAAAAATCAGCATCTGAATATTTCAATTAATCAAATTTATTTTTATCGTGGTCTTCCAAAAATAAAGATTTGTAGTAGAATCCTATTTAATATACTTTTAAATAACTATACAAAACTGGCTACTCAGCACTCTAAGAAAGAACCTGCACAAAAAATATTGAAGCTGCAATTAAAATAAAGGAAAAAAATTTATTTTTTTAATTGAGAAGTAAATTAATGATATATTTATTTTATGTTTTTTTTCCCCCAGAAAAAATAGTGTTTTAAATAAACCTCCAGTCTTTCCGTTCGGTTGCGGGATTGCAAAGCCTGTTGTAAAGATTGGATCAATCTAAATGCCATATTATAGTGATATAAGTTAACATTAATCATTATAAATTAATAATATAGCGATTTAAGTTAAATTGTTTCCTTTTTTCAAAATAGTATACGAATTGCTTTAAAAACTAATTATAATTTTTATTAAAGTATGGTATTTAACAGAACTAAAGATAAAAAGTAAGAAATTAGAAGATAAAAACACTGTTATTTTATCGTTATAGCCACTGTTATTATATTTAGGCTTTTAAAGCAATGTCCTTTAGATAAAACTGTTAGCTAATCAGAAACTACTATATATTGCTACCACCAATCGCATTGTTGCAATTACAGAAAATAAACAACTATAATTTTTACAGTTACAGAATATGCAAGTAGACTACTTTAAAATTTGAAAAAAAAATTTCATGAGATACAACATTAGGTCTTAGGTGACCTTCAGGGTACCCGTGCTGTGTCATACTAACCTAAGATGTTTTTATGGACAATAATCTAAAAATGTTATGAACTTTTAATAATTTTTCATTTAAAATTCAGAGTTTGTTGATCAATAAACCAAACTCTTTGTAACTATTGGCTTAAGTTTAAGGTTTAAAGAATTGCAGATAGTGAACAACTTTTTCAGGGTGGATTATAAACAATGATTAAAATTTTGCTTTCTTTTCTATATAATTAAAAGTTGGCCTTTTTATAATAAAAGAAATTATAATATTGATTGTAATGAAAGAAAAACTTATCTTCATGAAAATGGAAATAAATTAATATAATATATTAGAAATAGATTAGTCTCATAAAAGAAGTAATAGATTAGCCTCATGAAAGACTACATTATTATCATGAACAAAGAAATAAATGGCAGATTATTAAAAATAATGAAATTTTTTTTAAAAGTTAAATAAAGTTTACATATAAAAAACAAAAAAGTTTACAATAAAACACAAAATAGAATTTTTTAACATTAAGATGTCAATTATTAGATACTTGTGGTGAACAATTATTATACTTGCGGTGTATAAAGATAACTGTAATAAAATAAATTCAATTCTTCTGTGAGTAATTCGAGTAACATTGTTTAAAGATAATGATAATAATATGTTTTATGTTGAATGCAAATTAAAAAAATGGTAATGATTAGTTATTTTTTTAAATTAATTTGCTAATTAGTGTTGATAAAGATTTAATTTAGTATTTTATTTATAGGAATATTATCAGAATGTTTTGATTTAATTTTATTTTTATAGTATCAAAATGTATTGCACAATGTCTGCTCTGCAAGTTTATCTTTCAGATGAGAAATGTTTCTTATTCTATCAGGTTTTTTTTTTAGTTGTTTAATGATTTTTTATTTAATAATAAAATAAGTTATGACCTAGTAGTAAGCAATAGCGGTGCAATATTAGTGCAATATTTATTTTAATAACGATTAAATATCGTAAACAACATTGTGCCAAAATAAAATGTCCAAAATATTGTTGTATATATAAATATTGGTTAAATATAAACTGTGATATTATGCTAACAATTTTTTTTTAACATGGTCAACATGTCGCCAATATTGCATTCTATATAACGCCATTATTGAAAAAAAATGGGCTCAGTATTTCTTGATATTCCAGGTGTATATTTTTTATAAACTGATATATATATATATATATATATATATATATATATATATATATATATATATATATATATATATATATATATATATATATATATTTATTATTTTCTTCATTATTTTTATCATCCTTCTGATCGTCAAACGTTCATTCATTTGTTATCTATCATGTCAGTTTATTTACTTTTGCCCTTTTTTTGCTTTATTTGCCTTGCTTTTTTAAATTTTTTTTTTCTTTTGTTTAATTTTATTTTGGTTGCTATATTACTTTTCTTTGCTTTATTTGTTTATTTTATTAAGGTGTAACTCGAATGACTAGTTTTTAACTATATGAGTGACACCGAACCTAATTTTGTGAAATTATAAATCACTTTGTAATTATTTCAATTTTATGGTTAAATAAATGGATAATATATATATATATATATATATATATATATATATATATATATATATATATATATACATATACATATATGTATATACAAATATATATATATATATATATATATATATATATATATATATATATATATATATATATATATTTAGTAATATATTAGTAAGTTAATGCAATAATACAATATATTACATAATAAACTATTTTTAATTTTATTACCTAAACATGTTTTAGACAATTAATATATTAAAATGGTATGACAATATGTTCGTATACCCTTTGATGCTTCTGATCACGGTTTGGTTCCTCTAAAACTATTATCTCATTCTTCTTCATCATCAAAATCCCTCTATCATTGTACCTCTTCTACTACATTAATCCTGAATGGGACTCTTTTCGTGATTTTCTTCGTGATGGCCCTTTTGTCTTCCTGCTGAAAAATGCGCTTCTTACATAACTTCTTTGATTCAAGCTGGTATGGAATTTTTTATTTCCTCTCGACAATTCCAAGTCAAGTCTCACTCTTCTTCATAGTTTTCCTCACCTTGTGCTGCTGCAATTTTCGATCAAAATCATTACTATCAGCAAAACAATTCTTCAGAAAAGAGACTTTTGTTTACCACTGCTAAAAATCACTGCTAAAAATCGTAAAAAGTTTTTGTGTAATGCCAAAGCCCGTTATTCTCAGTTCATGAAATCTCGTATTTTATTTCAAAAATTAGGCTCTTGTGACTTCTGGAGAATTTTTAACAGTATCAGTAATAAGTGCAAATCTGTTATTCCACCTCTCTTGCATGGTTCAGATTTCATCACCTTACCTAAAGACAAAGCCGAATTGTTTGCTAAGAACTTTTTATCAATATTATCTCTTGATTCCAGTAGTTGCCTGTTCACAGACTATTCTTTTATGTGCTTTCATTTAGCACCACTTTACTCTATTGTCTTTCTCTTTGCTCTCCTTTATCTCAAGACTGCACTCTTTTCGATGTTATTTCTGATCAAATTGACCAAGTCTTCTCTGATTATCCATTAGTCAATATTGCTGTTGTTGGTGACTTTAATGTTCATCAAACTAAATGGCTTGGCTCTAGTGTCAGTGACTCTGCTGGCGTTAAGGCCCTTAACTTTTGTCTTTCTCAATCTCTAACTCAAATAGCCAACTTTCCAACTTGCTTTCCAGACAACTAGAATCATATACCTTCTCTATTCAACCCATGTCTTGTTTCTTTGTGATGGCCCTTGGGTTGAAATCTTTTGTCTTCCTGCTGACAAATGTTCAAACCTGTTGGCAAATGACAAACCTGTTTACAAATATTGCTGACAAATCTTACATAACTTTGTGGATTCACTTATGATACTACAATTTAGAAGTATGATACTACTTGATAAGACACCTACCCTTCATTTTCTAGGATTAACTCTTCTGATTGTTCTTGAAAACCATATATCAAATTGATTGCAAAATTAGCATCTGCTAAGGTTGCATTTTTTATCATGCTTGCCACTTTCTTACTTCTGATTCTATTCTTTATCTCTATAAATCTCAAATCTGTCCTTGTATGGAATGACGTTGCCATATTAGGGGTAAACAGGGGTTTATTATTATATTAGGTTTATTATTAGGTTTATTATTAGGTTTATTATTATTAGACAGAGGTTAAGGCTGTCGCTCTTGACATTTCTAAAGCTTTTGATAAAGTTTGGCATGCTGGTCTTCTTATGGTGTATCAGGTAACATATTTAAAATTATTGAGTCCTTCCTTACCAATCATAGTATAAAAGTTGTCCTCTATGGACAGCACTCTTACTCATATCCTGTAACTTTCTGAGGTTCAACCCTTGGCCCTATACTCTAATTAATTTACATTAACGATCTTCCAGATATTCTCACATCTAAGGTGGCATTGCTCGCTGATGATACTACCATTTATTCTTGTCATAATAAGAAGCCAAAAATCTCTTATTGCTTGGAGGGGGCATTTGAGCTTGAAAAGATCTCACTTCTGGTACAGCATGTGGCTCACACCGGCTGGTGAACTTTAATTCAGATAAAAGCTTATTTTTTTCAGCCAATTGTTATCGCAATAATTTAGATCTTTCTATATTTATGAATGGTAATGTACTTGATGAGACATCTACCCTTCATCTTCTAGAATTAACTCTTACCATCGATCTTTTTTGGAAACCATATATCAAATCCATTGTAAAATTAGCATCTGCTAAGGTTACATCTCTTTATCATACTAGACACTTTCTAACTTCAGCTTCTATTCATTATCTCTATAAATCTCAAATCCATCCTTGTATGGAATACTGTTGCCATATCTGGGGTGGATCTTCTAATGATGCCCTTTCTCTTTTAGACAAGTTGCAAAAACACATTGTAAATATAGTTGGACCTGCTCTTGCAGCCAACCTCCAACCATTATCACATTGTTGTAATGCTTCTCTTTCTCTTTTCTGCAATTACTATAATGGGTACTTCTCTAAAGAGGTAGCGTCTTTTGTGCAATCTACTAAAATTCTCATCCTTTTTCTGTGACTGTTCCTAAGTGCTCTAAAAACTCTTTTTCATCTTGTTTTTTTTCTCAAACATCAGTTCTTTGGAATTCACTTTCTTCATCTTGCTCTCCTGATTCATATAATTTGTAATCTTTTCAATCATCTGTCGATTGTTATCTTGCTCTACAAACTTTATCTTTTCTCTTCCAGTAACTTCCAACTCTTATAGTGGTTGCTTGCAGCCTTGTTGGAAGCAAAGATGTTGAAAAAAAAGTATCTGGATTAGATCTTCCAATGATGCGCTTTCTCTTTTAGAAAAGATGCAAAAACGCATTGTTAACACAGTTAGACCTGCTCTTGCAGCCAACCAAACAACCATTATCACATCATTGTATAGTATAGTATATATACTATACTATACAATGATGTGATAATGGTTGTTTGGTTGGCTGCAAGAGCAGGTCTAACTATGTTAATATACCCATGTTATACCTATGTTATACCATGTTATACCTGTTATACCTATGTTAATATACCCATGTTATACCTATGTTATACCATGTTATACCATGTTATACCTATGTTATACCATGTTATACCTAATATACCTATGTTAATATACCCATGGGTATATATATATATATATATATATATATATATATATATATATATATGGGTATATATATATATATATATATATATATATATATATATATATATATATATATATATATATATAATATATATATATATATATACATGGGTATATATATATATATATATATGGGTATAATATATATATATATATACATGGGTATATATATATATATATATATATATATAATACTGAGTTGCCCATCATTTGGCTTAAAAGTTTTTTTTTTTTATTATCAAATTTTCTGTCATTTACTTGTCTTTTTTAAAGATTTTTTGTCATTTCAGGATGTTTGTATATTATTTTTTATGCCATATTTATCATTGAGAAGGTTTAATATGGCAAAAAAAAAGTTTAAAATATTTTATCAAAATTGCACCAGTATATGATTTCAATTTTGGCAAAATATTAATAATATAAAAGGTTATATTTGCCAAAATTGCACCAATGTGCTGTGTTATGTTGGGGCTGTATAGCATAAATTAGATTAGCGCAATATTGCAAATCTTGGGCTATACTGGCTAAGATAATTAATAATGGCTTTACTGGCCAAGATAATTAGCATTGGCTATATTGGCCCAGATAATTAAATAATTTTACTTTTATTTATTTAGACTTTCGATAATTTAGTTAAAATATTTGGTAATACAAGGAGTTTAAAACCAGAGGTATTTCTTGTTTATAGTTATAAAAAATCTCTTGATACTTATCAAGTTGTTTGGAGAAAAAAATTAGTGTAACAAAAAACTATTACTTTATTGTTTTTTAATATTATATTAAGTTGGATTCATCTACTGGATTAACAAAAACTAATTTGAGTCCAACAAAAAATGATGTACTATATCAAGAGAAAATATTCCTTCAAAATGCATTAATTGATGACGAATCTTTGCGTAAGTTAAATTATTAAAATTATTCAGTAAAGTTCTTGCTTGATTGTTATGCTCTAAACACGTAAAATTAATATTTTTATTATTTTTATTAGTAATTTTCTTTTTTATTTATTTATTAATTTTTGTGTTTAAATTTTGGTTTTTAATTAGCTCATATTTAATAAGACTTTTTATGATGAGTCTAATTTACACAAATAAAAAAAATAAGAATAAAAAGATTACAAATGCTTTTTGATGCTTTCAATAGTTGAATAAATTTTCCTAAATCATTTCCTAAAAATATACCTTAAAATGTTTTGGTACCAAAATTTAGTATTAATTAAACATTTCTTTAAGGTTCATTGCTACTAAGCAGGAAAGTAAGTTAATTCTTTAGCAGCTTAAATTTCTCTTTGTTGTTGATTAATTGTATTAGGTTCTGGTCATTATTTAGTTGTTGATAACTTTTGTTAGATTCTGATCATTATTTAGTTGTTGATAATTTTAATTAAGTTCTGATCTTTACTATTTTACTGGTTTAACAAAAAAAGTAATGTTTTGTACAAAGTTAAAAACGCATTTCAATAATTATGCAAAAAATTATATTAAAGCATTACTTTTATTCAAAATATATCAATTATACTAAAACACATCAATGACTGTGTAAAAAACAACCTATTGCATGGTTGTTGTTTTTTAAACATAATTACTTTTATTGAAAAAACCTTTTTTTTTAAATACTCAGTTATTTAGAATTTCATACATTTGTTAATAGTAGTAGATTTGTTAAAAGTTAAGCATATTAAATAAATATTGCAAATGCAAGTAACATTTTTAAATGTTAGATCTTTTTAATGTTTATTTTAAGGTATTTAGTCCCTCGATTGTCAGCTTCAAATTTTTTAGTTCTAAATTTTTAAATCTTAAAATGATTATGCACCTAGAAAACATGTAGTAGACCCATTGTGGCATGGTTTGTGTGGCGTTTAGTGCTTTTTTTGTTGAAACCAAATGTCATTAATGCCATAACCATCCAATATTGACCACTCAAAGATCTAGAATTATTCACTCATCATTCATTCATCATTCATCTATTTTTTGTAGCACTTGTTATTCACTGAAAGAATTCCTAGCATCATTTTCAAAGAAAAATGGTCCAATAATTCCTCTAGCACAAAATGCACACCACTCAAGGAAAAGACTTTGTCGTATTTCCTTGAGTGTCATATTTCCTTGGTAATCTTGAAATTTATCTTTATGAAATTTTTGCATTTTTCTGGTCATAAGAATATGAAGCTTATTTAGCTTCATATTCTTATGACCTTTATTTAAGCTCTTAGCTTATTCCAACCAATTTACCAATTAACCAAAATGCATACATTCAACAGTTTATAAAGTAGTAACCAGTGCTTTTATTGAAGAGTATCATTATAATTTATTTTTTATCTTTATCTAACCTTACCACATTACAATGAAAAACTTCATTTTTTATTATGAGTTGCATCAATTTAAAAAAAACAACAGATAACCTATCTAACATATCAAAATGCTGACTAACAAAGACTTTTCAAATGATCAACATGTCAAAATATTGACTAACAAAGAATAAAATCCTGATTATTAGTGTAATTGAAATTTGATAGTGAAACTCGTATAGTAATTCATACTTTGTAAGGAGTCCTACATTCTGACTTCTACAAGACAGCATTGCTCATTGCTCTTGTAGAGGTTTTATTATGTTTATTTTCAACAATTATAAATCATATTTTATACTGTTTTTAATGGATATATTTTAACTGATGATGACTATATGTAGTTGAAACATGTCCTAATTTGAAATAATAATATATTTTTAAATAAAATTTAAAAATTTTCTTATTTTAAAAGTATTTACACATTTTGTGCTGAGAAATTTTGTATATACTTATACATACATTCATACATAAATAAATACATACATACATACATACATACATACATACATACATACATACATACATACATACATACATACATACATACATACATACATACATACATTCATACATACATACATTTATATATATATATACATATATATACACATATATGTATATATATAAGAATATATATTTGTATATATTTATATATATATATATATGAATATATATATATATATATATATATATATATATATATATATATATATATATATATATATATATATATATATATATATATATGTATATATATGTATATAACCCACATATATATGTATATAATGTATATATATGTTATATACATATATATACATTATATACATATATATGTATATATATGTATATAACATATATATTAGGGCTGTTCATGTGAACACAGGAAAAAAAATTTTTTCTCGGATTTGAATGCATAGTTGTTTATTTTGTGCCATTTGACATAGTAATTGACTGTGGAAAAAATCTTTCCAATCAGATAATGTTTAGGGGGTGCTCAATGACCATAAAGTTTTACGAAAAACGTCAAAAACGTGTAAAAAGTTCCAAAGTTCCAAAAATTTCTAGAACCTGGTTAGTTAGATTTTTTCCACTGAAATATTGTCTGATTGCGTGCTATATAGATTAATTAAAGTGCAGCAGATTAACTGTCATCAGGGCACCAGACTAAAAAAATGTCTGCTAGTGTTTAAAACAACTGTGTTTATATCATTTTGTTAAAATTTGTATTCATAATTTTAATACTATTATTTAACTCAATTTAGAGTTTGTTCAAACAGAATAAAAAGGTTTACAAGTATAAATATTATTTTTATTTGGAATTTCAGTTTGACAACAAATGTATTAATATTTTGATAGTACCTAACCTTAGTAACCTATTACAGAAAACTAGCATGGTAGTCTGGTAGTGTATTGTTTGTTATTAAGTGCAGATAATAATAATTTCTAATTTGAAAATATTTATTTAATTTCTTTAGTAATAATTATTATAATATATTGCTGCAGCTGCATAAACCAACAACTGAATGATAAGTTTGTATAATATGGTATTGAGTTTTGATTTTCTCATAATATTTCAGTTATCATTGAAATGGCAGCATCATCTCGTGTTGCTATCTCTACACGACTTCAAACCAAAATCTTTTTAATTGGACAACCAGAGCCAAATCTTCCAGATAAAGTTCTTCCCTTAACATCTGATGTTTTAAAAACATTTTTTTATCATCTTAATTCAACCAAAAAGTCAGTGCCTGAAAGTCTTAAAACAACTGTTGATGAACTGATTATTATTTGGAATAAAGCCCGTATTCCGACAGCATTTCATCCGAATGTAGTCTTAAAGTTGAAAACTTTAGTCCAGGAATTTAAATTAATAAAAAAAAAAAATCCAGATTGTCAGATTCTCAGAAATCGAGAGAGAAATCATTTACAGACACCATTGGCCTACTTTTTGACATTGCCCACAAGGATGCTGAAACCATGATCAGAATTGAAGAAGATAAAGAATTTTTATTGGATCAGAGATGTCAGAGAAAAATGGTGATGTTTGGAGAGGACAAAGAACTTTCAAAATTAGAAGAAAGAAATGAAGCAAGGAAACAAGCAGAGAGAGAACGAAAGCTAAAAGAAGAGCAAAGACAATCTGGTGCAAGTGCAATAGTTCCTGTTATTGAACCTTTACATGACGAAAGTTATAGTGATGACAACGATAACGATGCTGTTGATAATGACAAAATGGTTGATAGAGATTTTGAGATAGAAATCCCTGTTTATTACAGACAACAAGTCAGTAAAGCAAGTTCTTCAGGGTCAGCTGAATCAAGTTTAGCAAGTACTCCAAAACGACAATGTATCTTAGATACAATTCTTGACTCGCCTAATGTTTCATCAACATTAGACAGAATTAATCTATCTGACACAAAATTTACTATACTAGCAGCAGCAATTGCAAGGGCTGGTGGACAGAACCTCGATGATGGATCATTATCACGTTCTACAGTCCGTAGAAAACGAACCTATCATCGATCAAATATTGAAGCCACTGTTCGAACTGAATTCTGCGATTTGGACAAACCACCATTAATCGTCCACTGGGATGGCAAACTGATGATAGATCGTACAAATTCTGCAGCCCCTAAAGCAAATGTTGATCGGCTATCTGTAGGTGTGACAGGTCACAATGTTGACAAAATACTTGGAATAGCAAAACTATCAGCTGGAACTGGAGAAGCCCAAGCAAAAGCAGTTATTCATCTGCTTAATTTCTGGGACATAATTGGTGATGTTATTGGAATGAGTTTTGATACTACAGCCTCTAACACTGGCTCCAAAAATGGTGCATGTGTAGTTCTAGAGAAACATATAGGTAGAAATTTGTTATATTTCGCTTGCAGACACCATGTTCATGAGATCATAGTAGCAGGAGTGTTTGGATCACTATTTGGACCATCATCTGGTCCCAACATACCTCTTTTCCAGAGATTTCAGCAATATTGGCCCAAAGTTAATCAAGGAAATTTTAAACCTCTGGATGACATTCGAATGAAAATACCCCTGGTGCAAGAACTACAAAATGAAGTGATTGCATTCCTCAAAGAAAACCTGCATGTTAAAATGCCAAGGGATGACTACAAAGAAATCATGGATCTCTGTCTGTTAATACTTGGAAAACTGCCTGATCAAGAAGAGAAAAATTATCATTTCAAGATCCCTGGTGCTTATCACATGGCTCGCTGGATGGCCAAGGTTATTTATTGTTTTAAGATTTATTTATTTCGTGAAGAGTTCAAGTTGACCACAAAAGAGGAAAAAAATCTCTGTGAATTTTGCTTATTTGCTAGTCTGGTTTATGTAAAATCTTGGATATCATGCACAAATGCCAGCGATGCTCCAGTTAATGACTTGTTTCTGTTTCAGCAACTTAAGCAGTTTGCAGTTGTGAATAAAACGATTTCCGAAGCAGCAGTCAAGAACTTTCAAAACCATTTGTGGTACCTTTCACCAGAATTGGTCCCACTAGCTTTGTTTTCAAACAAACTTCAAACGTAAGAGAAGCGAAAAATGATTTCCAACATGAAATTTCACGGTGAGAACTGGTCTGAAAGGTTGATCAAATTAAAGAACATTGAAAGTCTAGAGAAGAAATCTCTGGACATGCTGGTGACATCAGTTTCAGCAAGTGCGTTGCGGTCAATGAAGGTTGATATTGATTTTCTGTTCAACAACGATCCAGCTACCTGGAATGATTCCCCAGAATACCAAGAAGGAAAAAATTTAGTATATTCATTGAAAGTAGTAAATGATGCTGCCGAACGATCTGTGGCTTTAATGTCGATGTTTAATGAATCGATTACAAGGAATGAATCTGAAATGCAGAGGTTAATTCAGGTGGTTGAGGATCACAGAAAGCGAGTGCCAGATGCCAGAAAGTGTACTCTGAAGAGTTATAGTCCTCGCTAGCATTAACATTGCACGAACTATAACATTACGATAATTAAATGTTAATTGCTCATATGTTTTTTTGTTTATAATTTGTATTTTAATCAATGACAAAGAGTCAAAAATCCTAGTGTTTTATTTTGGAAAAATTCTGATATAACAAAAACCGCAGAACTTTAGTCGTATTGCAGTATTTTATTTCATTAATTTCTCTGCTAATAAACCAGTCTAAAGTGGATGTGGATTGTAATTTGTATTCAGAATTTAATATTTAGAGATAATTAAAACTGATCAAATCTGAAAAATCTAATTAACCGGGTTTTAGAAATTTGTGGAACTTGGTTACTTTTTCCATGTTTTTCACATTTTTCGTAAAACTTTATGGTCATTGAGCACCCCCTAAACATTATCTGATTGGAAAGATTTTTTGCACAGTTAATTACTATGTCAAATGGCACAAAATAAACAACTATGCAATCAAATCTGAAAAAAAAATTTTTTTTGGACAGCCCTAATATATATATATATATATACATATATATGTATATATATGTATATAACATATATATATATATATATATATATATATATATATATATATATATATATATATATATATATATATATATATATATATATATATATATATATGTATATATATGTATATAACCCGGTAGTGGTGTAGTGGTAGAGTGCTCGCCTTATAAGCTAGAAATTGCAAGTTTGATCCCCACCATGCCCTGGTAGTTCTTGCGCTCAACTTGTTGCTCCATGCAGGGGCCTTGTTTCTTAAGGTTCGTGTTTCGGAGTTATAGAGTTGAGAGAGGGTTGTAACCACAAAAAGTAGCCTCCTCGACTGTAGTGGCCCTCTTGGCCTTGGAGAGTAATTAAAATTGAAAAAATATATGTATATATACACACACATATATATATTCATATATATATATACATATATATATAGATATATATATATATATATATATATATATATATATATATATATATATATATATATGTATATATATATTCATATATATATATATATATATATATATATATATATATATATATATATATATATATATATATATAAATGTGTATATATATGCACACACACACACACACATATATATATATATATATATATATATATATATATATATATATATATATATATATATATTGCAAGTATATTTATAATAATTTTTTTATGTGTTATGTTTATAGCTCCAGTCTCTACTTCTGATGAATTTTTTGATGTTATTGATGCACCAACTTTGAATGATTTTCGATTCAGCCAGTTAAATCATACCAAATTTATTGCAAATTTTACAATAGAAAATGTATAATGACTTTTTTGTACTCTTGACCTATGGAAATTAAAAAATAAATACCAGATAAAGATATTTTTTTATTTTTAGCTTGCAATAAATTATGAAATGAGGTTTGAGGATTTTGAAAAAAGTTTAAGTTTTATGCTCAAGTGGATTACTTGTGATATTAAAGTGAATAAGTGGGACACCCTGATCAAAACTACCATAAAATCTCTTAAACTTGCGCAAGTAATCAAAGAAGAGCGTAAGTTTCCATCAACATTAAGTTTAAATGTTTGTAATTAAAAAAAGATGTTTTGTTAAATTACTGACATTGAATTGTGACTTATTAATTTTTTAACTTTTAATATTTTTATTTGTTTTGGATTCTAATAGAGTAAATTAAACAAGATTTTTTAATTTTAAACGAGATTTTTTAATTTTTCTAATTTTTTTTAATTGTAATTTTTAGGAAAGGTGTTTTTATTGAGCTTAAATAAGCAAGAAGAATTGTTCCAAGTCAAATACAAGCAGGTAAATAATACTCATAGTATTTCAATATTCATTAAGAAAAATGTATAATACCTGTTTTAATTAAATATATGCTTTGCAAGAAATAATGTTTGTTAACAAATTATCTTTTTTTTAAAGACCATTCAAAAAGCTAATTTAACATTATTTTAAAAGAAGCAACAAAAGTTATTTGTTTTAATGTTTTATTTTCTGCTATGGTCTACTACATACATATGTTAGATTTTAAAGGCTTAGTATCTATATTAGCATAAATGTATAATATAGAATTGTATTTAATTTAGCATAGATGTATAATATAGATTTGTGTCTTAGTTAATATTTGATACTAAATTTGTAATTATTTACATTTGTGTATCTATAAATTACATACAGTTTATTAAAAAAAGTTATATGAGGTTAAAATTTGTATATAGCTAACTATTTTGACTTTATTTTT